>NW_011500151.1:258887-312603 GCF_000495115.2 Populus euphratica | reverse complement strand
CTCTTCCCTAACAATGGTCAAGAGGTGTCGAACAATAAAAAAAAAAAAAAAAAACAAAAGTAGAAGATACTCCACGTGTCCCATTAATTTTTTCTTCAGTGGGTAGATCTCTCGACTCTCTCCATCGGTGACTAGCATGCAATATTTATTGGGCCTGCACATGCTTCTTTTAGTTTCATTGACTATGCAGTGTATAGGGCCTCTCCAGAATCTATATGGGCTTGTTAAAGGAGGTCCATTAGTGGCAGTTCAGATATTAGCTAATCAGGTCTAGAGTAGTTCATTCCATTGGACCAAACCCATTGAACTCTTACCCATCAACTCAGAAAGCCCAGCCCATCACAGTCCCAATAATGCCATCACAATTTCATGGCAACATCTCTCTCTTTTATTTCTTGGAATTATATGTGGACAAAAGCTCTTTTGGTATGGATTCGCTGCAAAGCACGGAATTGTATTCTATATAAAATACAAAATAACTTGTTAAAATACTCTTTTTTTTATCATCGCGAGAAGAAAAGGTAAATTACTTAACATATACAAGAAATACTGTAATAACAACATCGGAGAAGTCCCATTAAACCTCAACATCCAATATCCACCATTCAAATTCATCCGGGCCCCACTGTGCTTCTCGCTGTACGTGTCAAAACCCCAATTGATCACACACCGATTCTTAAAACCTATGAAAAGCACAGAATCAAGCCCTCATAAATAGCACACGTTTCTCTTCACTCCCTCATAAACCCTTGCCAAACCCTCCTCTCTCCCGTCCCCGCCTCTCTTCATCTTTCTTAAACCCTAAAAAACCCCCAAATCAAATTTGGGGTTTCTCTCTCAAACCCTAAAATGTTGTCAACTATCCTAAGAAGATCATCCTCTTCTTATGCATTAACCCCAAATCGGGCTATAGCCGCTATCACCCTCCTACACCACCTCCAATTAACGCCTGCCACGTCACCAGTTCCTTCCAGAAATGGGTCTCTCCCCGGTGAGATTAGACCTTTTTCTTCATTTCTTACTTCTCCAACCATATCTAGAGACTTTCATGTAAAATCTGGGCCTTTGGATTTTAAGGCGAGTTCGGTGACTCAAGCTGGGATCGCTGTAGCTGATTATGGCTCTGATGAGGAGAAAGTGAAAGGGAGCGAAGAAGGGCTTGAAATTTCAAATTTAGGGATTTCTAAAGAGATTGTTAACTCTTTAGCTAAAAAAGGGATAACTAAACTGTTTCCCATTCAGGTAATTTTATCATTTCCCCTTCAAAAGTAAATAAATAAATAAATCTTGGGGATTTTTATGCACGAATGTTTGAATTAAATTTGAAGTTTTACCTTGTAATTAAATGAAAGTTTGATTAATCTTGTTGTTTTTTTTAAAGATTGGTTATTTCTCAATTTTATTTTTTAGAAAATGACTTTTTGCGAACACTTAAACATGAAAGTTTGGTTCCTTTTGTGGTATTGTAAATATTTTTTGGCGTATTTTTATCAATTCAATCTAAAAAAATTGAAAAAAGAAGAAGATTTTTAGCTAAATAACTTGGTTCCCTTTGATTAATGTTTGATTATTGTTTTTGTTTTTTATTGCAGAAAGCTGTGCTTGAACCGGCAATGCAAGGGAAGGACATGTTTGGCCGAGCTCGAACAGGAACAGGAAAAACACTTGCTTTTGGAATCCCGATACTTGATAAAATTATAGAATTTAACAAGCAACATGGGTTTGTTCATTTTTTGTGTTATTTTACTCCTGCTGCTGGGTTTTTGCTTTGATTGAATTTAATCTTGTTGGTTTGTAGGTTTTTTTACGTGTTTGGTTTGTATCGGAATTGTGCAGGAAAGGGAGGAACCCGTTGGCAATGGTTATGGCTCCGACAAGAGAACTTGCAAGACAAGTACAGAAGGAGTTTCATGATTCTGCACCTAGTTTGGATACCATATGTTTATATGGGGGTGTTCCTATTTCAAGCCAAATGAGGGAGCTTGAATATGGTGTTGATGTTGTTGTTGGCACACCTGGTCGTATTATTGATCTGATGAAGAGGGGTTCGCTTAATTTGTCAGAAATTAAGTATGTTGTTCTCGATGAAGCTGATCAGATGCTTGGTGTGGGATTTGTTGATGATATTGAGACAATCTTGTCAAGGTTACCTAAGAAGCGGCATAGCATGTGCTTCTCTGCTACAATGCCAAGTTGGATCAAACAACTTGTTAGGAAGTATCTAAAAGATCCACTGACTATTGATCTTGTAAGTATGGGGATTCGCCTGTCGTTGCCTATAGTGTTCAATAGATGTATGTGGGCACCATAATTTTGTATGTGATATAAGTTTTGACTGGATTTCTGCAAAGCTTGGGCCTTTATGTTTATCTGCATGGTTGAGTAGTTTCTATTATTGATGCATCTGTTTGTTTCATTACTACTTGCACTTGCTAACCTATAAAATGAATCTTAGGTTGGAGATTCTGATAAAAAGCTGGCTGATGGAATTACCCTCTATTCAATAGCTTCAGACATGTATGCAAAAGCATCAATTCTTGGTCCTCTGATTACAGTACGTATGCAGAGCTCCTATTTGTTGTGATTTTAAGTTTTCCTCAACCGTATAATTAACATCTGTTATGCAAACTGCACATGATGGAGAAACTTAAGAATTATTGTTGCTTTCATTTTGATCCCTATCATCAATTTTCCTCTCTCAACTTTACATATGTATCTTTTAGGAACATGCAAAAGGAGGAAAGTGCATTGTTTTTACAGAAACAAAGCGTGATGCTGATCGATTAGCATATGCCATGGCAAAAACCTATAAATGTGAGGCGTTGCATGGTGATATTTCACAGAGTGTGAGAGAAAGGACACTTTCAGGCTTCCGAGAGGGCCATTTCAATATTTTAGTTGCCACTGATGTTGCAGCACGTGGTCTTGATGTCCCTAATGTTGATCTGGTGAGCTATATTATTTCACATCCCACTGTTTTAGTTCTGCTTCTAGTAACTAGTTGATTGTAGGGGAGGTTTAGCTTTACAGTTAAGCAGCAGGTAGCCCAAATTTTCTCCTTCTCTTTCTATAATCAGTTCCTTATCTCAATCCATCTTGCAACAGTGCACTTTGTATAGATACTAGTATGCTCATAGTTTGCTATTTCACATAGTTAACCACAAATCTGTCTTACGTGGCTTTCTAGAAAATTTGCAATTAGATCTCACATAGTTAACCTCATCTGGTTCAAGTTCTATTGAAACTAAGAGCCCCTAAAGGCTCCATATTTTAAGTTCTTGCCCCCAAATTCCTCAAAAATTTATTGATCACAAACACAAAATCATATTCATCAAAATCTTATTGCTAACAAGTTGAAGAGCTATATTAGCAAGTTGCCATTCCCTGGCCTGCTATTTCATTTTTATGTTCTCTTTTGCATTTACATACAGTTGTTGACCACTTGTTCCCCTTAAATAGGTAATACATTATGCACTTCCTAGATGTTCAGAGACTTTTGTTCATCGTTCTGGCCGTACTGGTCGCGCTGGGAAGAAGGGAACTGCAATTCTTATTTATACTCAAGATGATGCCAGGCAAATCAAGTTAATTGAACGGGACACAGGGTGCAGATTTTCAGAGGTAACCATCATTCTCCTTTTCTCCATCATAATGTATCATTGGTTTTGATTTTTGTCTTAGAAGTGTAAAATGTCTGGTCACCAAGTCTCAATTGAGAATTTTCTGCTAGGTACGGCAAATGTCATGCATATAGTAAATATCATCATTTTTAGAATAAAATGCACTGCACAGGTTGTGACAGGCTTTTCTGATAGGTTTTAATGAGAGGATCATGGAGAGTTAGAATATGTAGAGTTGTTGCTAATCTCTAGATTATTTGACCTCGTAAAAGGAAAAAGCTGTGAGAGACTATGATTGAACTTCTTCCATAAGAAAAGAGAGAGACAGAGAGAGACTACAAATGATCTTAGAATTATGTGTTGCATACCCAATTCTAATACATAACCTGGAAGTATAATAGCTCTTTGCGTAGCCAATTCTAACACATAACCTGGATCTATGTGTTACTTGGATTGATATTGATTATAATTATTTGGAGAATATACTAGTTGATGCACAATTTTGGTTCAATACGAGTTGATGCACCATTTTAACAGTTATTTCCATGTATAATGACATGGAAGTCCTTTGCAATGTGCATGATCTGGTTCATACGAGGGTGTGTGCATGTTTTTATGGCTATGCAGTAATATGTTCATCCATTTTTGATCGAACAGAAATGACGGTATCCTAATTGTGGTGTTTTTCAGCTCCCTAAAATCGCTGTTGATGGTGCAAGCTTAGACATGTACAATGACTTGGGTCGTGGACGATCTAACTCATCCGGAGGGTTTGGTAACCGTGGATATGGATCTGGGCAAGGCTTCAGGAATTCTGGTTTTGGCCGTTCTAATGGTCAATTTTCTGGATCCAGTCAAGGTGGTTATAACAGAAACAGACCAGGGAATTTTGGTCGTTCTGGCAGCCTTGGTGAGTCGGGTAGATCAGACCGTTCAAGCACTTTTGGGGGCTTTGGTTCAGGCCGTTCCAGCACTTTTGGGGACTTTGGTTCTGGACGTTCTAGTGGAAAGCAGAAGGTTCCTGTTTTTGATCCTTTTGGGGACTCTGACTAGTGATGGCATGAACAACGAGAGAATACAATCCCGACCGAGTGAAAAGGTAAAATATATTTACTACTCCCAAATTCTTCTCACTGTTGGCGAGTTAACAAAAACTAAAAAACTGCTAGGCGACCACTTTTCATAAGAACCCTCTACCCAGGATTTTTTTTTTCACTTTTTTCTTTCAATGGCATCCTTTAACAGTCTTAATTATATGAAATTAGATTTCAAATTATAGTAGAAATACAAAATTAAAAGATAGAGAACTAAAATGTATAATACATGGAAAATACATGTCTCACTCTAAATACATGACAATTGTAATTTTGATTCTAAAGTTTATTTTGTTTATTTTTCAATCCTTAAATTTGTTTTGCCGGTGATCCGTTGGATCGTTTAAGATACGTCGGGGTGGTCATTTATCAGTGGATATCACTTTTTGCTTCCTAATTATTTATGAAGACACCAACTTGTCAAATGTTTAACACTAGAAAAGATTTCTCTTTTTTAAAGTTGGCTACTATCTTTCACCACAGGTAAAGAAGTAAAGAAATGACCACGTGAGAGAATGGAGATTAAAAGTATGATACGAAGCAGAAGAAGGGTTCGTGGCATGGCTTTTGGGGCTGCCTGTGGTGAGAGGAATTGTTAACTAATATTTCTAGCTATTTTAGTTTAAAACGCTGTCATTTTACCTGTTTTCTGTTTATACTTAAGTTCATGATTATTGTATGAAGATAAAAACAAGCTCTCTATCGTTAAGACAATCTGAAAAGAGCTTTCATATGTAATCAATCTAAAAGTAGCTTTTTTTGTTTGTTTTTACCATTTTTTATTGTATTCTATCTCATCGTCACATTTTCAGTATAATCCTTTGTTCTATAGAAAGTAACTTCGGCCAAACAATTCTCCTAGAAAGTTTCTGCACCACACCAAGTATTTCTTGAAGAAATACCAAAGACTATCTCTAAATGGCTGTAAATAGAATGTAATCAATCATTCTGTCTGTACAATCAGTCTGTCTGTGCATGCATTTTATGTAGAATAAAATAAAATCTTAACACGATGAATATCATCATATCCAGAAATATTAAAGAGATCTTGTAACAAAGGGCACTGTTCATACAGTCATATTGTGTGTTTTCCCTGAGGGATGAAGATGAAGCCATCAATAAGTAAACCCAGCATTCATGCAAAGTCGAAGTACGGGTTTTTAACTTCTTATTTTGTAGCCGGATCAGGCATATGGAGAGGGAAACTTACTGAAGAATCGATTTTCTTTCCCTGTACACAAAATCTGTAGGGAGTTATTGGCATCATTATATGACCAAAAGGGATAAATCCTACGAAATTCCAAGAAAATAAAATAAAATAACGACGAACAGGTACCTGATATACATGTACAGTTTCGAGGAGATCTCGAGTATCGAAGAGTTTTCTAAAAGGGCCATCCTTCCGGTTTTTTGCAGCTTCAGTTAGTGCAAGGAACCTCTTGAAACCTGTTGTGGCGGCACCACGTCCAAGTGCAGCGGCTCTAGTAAGAACGTCTTCTCGAGTAGCTATAAATCCAACTGTGGAATTGGCAACTGCAGGAGAAGGGGAGGCAGCTGCGGCGCGACAGGTGGTGCAGTAGAAGGCTGTGTAATTGCAAGTATGTGCTTGTTGAAGTCATCAAGTATTGTCTGCTGATCTACTTTTTTAAGATCCTGATCAATCGAGCGTGATGAAAAGAGTATCAGAAAGCACATAATGCATTGACCGAACGCAAAATTGCAAGCCGTACAAAATATTCCTCTTCAGACTACAATAAACAATTGAGAGAACAATTTAGTATGCTGTGTAATAACCTGATTCCATGAACATTATTCTTCCGAGTTTCAACTATTCTGATCGTTCAAAAAAAAAAAAAAACTGAAAAAAAGACAATGCTAACCAAGTCAAATTAAATGTGATAACCTAAGTTAAATTTTATAATTCAATGACAGTATTTTAACATGAAATATTAATATATTTGGAAAAATAAATTAAAGGTGATTGAAAAATTATTTCTAAAGAAACTCTAAATAACAAAAATTTCAAATTCAAAATAGTTTTGTCGATTAAATAACAAATTGTGGGCTCATGAGAGTTTAGTTAATAAAGAATATTTTTTACAAAGTTTCTATTTGGTTAGTAATTTCTTTCTGTCCATAAAATATACTCATATATGAATTAATATATTAATGATGTGACAAGGATAGATATTATTATGAGTAATTCATGAGTTATAAATATTCAATGAGTTATAAATATTTATGATTAATGATGAGTAATTCATGATCTATGAACATTCACAGTAATTAATAAATATCAATAAATTATGAAAATTTATTAGTTATGAGCATTGATGTTTTGATTTTCAAGTCATATAAAGAAGTGTCTTGGATAAATGAAAATGACATATGAAATTTCTTGAGTTCCTTCGTTTATTATTGGTTTTTTTTAGACATGTTTATCTACTATACTGTAGTTTAGGTTTGATTTTTATATATAATTATTAAATATAATTCATTTGAGCTCGTTGAAATTTGTTTAGGTGTGCATCCAAAGAAGATGACGTTTCTATAATCCTGAAAAACTTATTGAATGAACTTTTTTTGCATAGAGTAAAAGGCAATAAAACTTGAAAGACAAATAATTAATTACTACCAACAACAAAACTTAATTAATTTTAAATTATTTTAACAAGTGAGCACTTCTTTTTTATTCTATTTGATCATATATATTAACATACATACATGCTAGGGTTATGGTTCAATTATTTATGTAGATTTATATATTTGTTTAGTAAACATGCTAATATTTTTTTTTTGTCACCATTGCAAGTAGCCAAATTCTATGAGCTTGTAATTTTGTATAATTATAAATTAAACATTACATGCTCATGGATTTAGTTTATTATAAACTAAAAATGATGTTTTTTTATGCTAACTGTATGAATTTAAATCTTAATAATAATATTGAAAAACATTTAAAATTATTAAAGAAAGATAATCTATCTCAATCAAATAATACATGTGTGTGCGCGTATATCGCTTAATTTAGGCTAGAATTTTAGTAAAAATAGATAAGATGTTGACATTGTGAAACTTGATTGACTAAATCAGATTTCTAGTAACTCGGTTAACTCAATTAAATCTAATATTTTCTTGAAAAAATAGAGTTTTTTTTTTTAAATTTTCTAGTAACTCGGTTAACTCAATTAAATTTAATATTTTTTTTTTGAAAAAATAGAGCTTTTTTTTTTTTAAAAAAAAATCAATTATCCAATGACTGGAAATTAAACCAGTAATTAAGGTTGATCTTCAATCCATGTCAGGAATGACAACAAGGAGCCAAACCTGAGAATTAATTTAACTGAGAGACTAGTGGGGATGTATGAGTATTAAGTATTAACTAAACAAAGCAATGAATCCATCCCTTGATTCATCTTCAACTCATAAAGTGAAGTAAAAGCAAAGCACACCAAGAAGGCAGATCCATGGAAAGATCCCGCACAAACACAAGTTGGCGGGTAACCTTTCATTACAAAAAGCAAAACAATTAAAAATAAATAAATTAAAATTTAATCAACTATAAAATTCCATGATGCCCGAACAGGAACCCTCACGTTCCCTCCTGTCCACCTGTTCCCGTCATTTCCGCTCTGCTTTCCATTTCCAAATTCTTTCATGGAAGAGAATTCAGATGCCAAACACCAAGATTCCACGTCAGATTCCCCTGATCATTCTCAGGCAACTCTAGCACTACCTTGTTTCACTCTTTTTTATTTTTAAATTTCAGTTACTGAATTTTTTTTTTTTTTAAGGTTGGTTCGAGGAAACCGAACCTGAGTTCACTTCAAATACCGGCTAGGTCGTCGTTGTTGGAAGCAGAATTCATGAGAATCGAAATCACTCAAAGCCCTAGCCCAGCTAAACCAGGCCTGCCGCCGCGGCCGAATTCAGCTAAATTTAAATCGACGGTGAAGAATTTGCCTCCACAGAGAAGTTTAAAGGCGAAAGCTTTGTCAGAAGATGGTGAAAAAACTGTCTTGATTGTTCCTGATACGCCGCCGTCTGATAGTCCGGCTGCTAAGCCTTCTACTTCTCGTTCGTTTTCGCTTAATAAAGTTCTGTTTCCGTTAAAACAGGCGACTTCTTTGCCTGTTACGCCGTGTGGGAATTCTGATCCTGAGGCGGTGCTGGAGAGGAATATTAATTCTTATTCTGATGATGTAAGTATTCCTGGTTGTTATAATTTTTTCATTTTATTAGTTTTTTGTTCTTAGAGATTTGAACAGCCTCGGCACGTGGAGCAATTATTCTGTATTTTCATGCTCCATGTCACTGGTGATTGTCATAATTATAAGACCCGAATCTGTAAACTCGAGTTTTTTTTTTTCATTAGTTGTCATGATGGGTCGCGTCACAGCTTCAGGATTACTTGATAATGTACAAGAATTATAGTTACTGTGATTTTGTTGAATCTCTGAAATGTGGGATGTGTGTGTTTTTTTATACAGAAGGTAGAAGTACGGCATCATATAAGGCGGTCGTTGTCAGTTCCGGTGAATATAAAGACTAGAAGTTTAAGACGGACCGAGTCAGGTGGAGGTTTGTTTCGTGTGGTTTTGGCGACTCCACGTCCGGTGGCAGCTGATAGCACGTCTACTAATGATGCCTCAGCGATTGAAACCGGTAGATATTGAATAAGTGACGAGTGATCTATGAATGGTTTTGATTTAATGTGAAGTAATCTTGTGTTTTTGTATGTTAAATACACTAGCGAGTGAAGATGACGGTGAAGATATTCCTGAAGATGAAGCGGTTTGTAGAATTTGTTTGGTTGAGCTCAGTGAAGGAGGTGATACTTTGAAGATGGAATGTAGTTGTAAAGGAGAGCTTGCGCTTGCGCATCAGCAATGTGCTGTGAAGTGGTTTAGCATCAAAGGAAACAAGACATGTGATGTTTGTAGGCAAGATGTTCGGAATCTGCCTGTAACATTGCTAAAGATACATAATCCTCAAGCAGCTGGTAGGAGGCCATTAACTGTATCTCAGCAGAGGGAAGTCACTCGTTATAGGCAAGTTCAACTGTTTTCGATATTTTAGCTGATTGCACATGTGAACTCCCCTTTTGATTTTATTTTATTTTACTGGAACTGTAAGATTCAAATTTACACTCTGTTGGTGAGTTGTGCTTTCTGGTTCAGGCAGGATTGGGATTTTGATACTGCCTTCTTAGGATATTTGATGGTGCTTAAGCTAAAATTGCACAACATTAATCTTACGGCGCCAAAATTGCACATGACTTTAGCTGATAGCACGTCTACTAATGATGCCTCGGTGATTGAAACAGGTAAATATTGAATAAGTGACGAGTGATCTATTAATGGTTTTGATTTAATGTGAAGTAATATTGTGTTTTTGTATGTTAAATACACTAGCGAGTGAAGATGACGGTGAAGATATTCCTGAAGATGAAGCGGTTTGTAGAATTTGTTTGGTTGAGCTCAGTGAAGGTGGTGATACTTTGAAGATGGAATGTAGTTGTAAAGGAGAGCTTGCGCTTGCGCATCAGCAATGTGCTGTGAAGTGGTTTAGCATCAAAGGAAACAAGACATGTGATGTTTGTAGGCAAGATGTTCGGAATCTGCCTGTAACATTGCTAAAGATACATAATCCTCAAGCAGCTGGTAGGAGGCCATTAACTGTATCTCAGCAGAGGGAAGTCACTCGTTATAGGCAAGTTCAACTGTTTTCGATATTTTAGCTGATTGCACATGTGAACTCCCCTTTTGATTTTATTTTATTTTACTGGAACTGTAAGATTCAAATTTACACTCTGTTGGTGAGTTGTGCTTTCTGGTTCAGGCAGGATTGGGATTTTGATACTGCCTTCTTAGGATATTTGATGGTGCTTAAGCTAAAATTGCACAACATTAATCTTACGGCGCCAAAATTGCACATGACTTTTTTTTGATCAGGCTATTTAATGGAGTTGCGAATACATTGTTGTCATTTCTAAGATGATGTTAGCTCCCTTCTTGTTTAGAGATTCATTCATGATTTACTAATAAATTTGGTAATGTTACAAAAGTACATTGTGGTTTGTCAGCTCACACTAATGAACTGGTGATGAAAACATCGAACTTTCTCCTCATTTGGGTGGTAGCACCAAAGCGAACCTTAGAATTGTGCATATTCTTGATTCTATAATTTGATAGATCCTCAATCACATCCACTGCATAGATTTCTTTTACTTGGATCAACTTTGATGTATTGATCGGTACCTGTTTCTTGTCAGGGTTTGGCAGGATGTGCCAGTTCTTGTCATGTTCAGCGTGCTAGCATATTTCTGCTTTCTGGAGCAACTGCTGGTACATATCGTCATCTGTCTGCATCTCTGGTTTTGAACTGGGGTAGCATATTATCACAATGTGGTATGCACTTGGCCATCAATTGGGTTTGATTGTTTTAGCCATGTATAGCATAAATTTATCAGAAAATTCAGATCATCAGGCTATTGTCAATCAAAAATAAAAAAATAAAAAAAATAAAAATCGGGGTATTGTTATGTTGTCAGTTGGAAAATCATATAAAACATTAACAACTAAAAGAGTCTAAACGTGAATGGAACTCGTATTGCTATCATTTATACACGTTCCCCCTTGGGATTACGTTTGATAAAATAAATGACCTCACAAAAAGACATTATCTTACACAAGCTAGTTTTACATGAATTCTCATGTGACACCTTAACTTTTGTATGATGCCTTAAAAAAAAAAACATTTGCATATATTGTTTAATTTTTGTGTAGGATTAAACATTTAGGCTCTCCATGTTTCCTAATGGCCTTTTTCACTATGCATATCTCTATCTACGTAACTCTTTAAAAGCTATATTTTATTTTTGAAAAAAATTTCTATTATGCTTATTTGTAGTATTTGCAATTTTATTTTATTTTATTTTCAATCTTTTCAGGTATCTGACTTGGGCCCTCGTGCTCTTGCCATTTCATTGCCTTTCTCTTGTGTTTTAGGTCTCCTTTCTTCTATGATCGCTTCCACCATGGGTGAGTTTCGCTGTATCTTCTCTTCAAATCTAATAGAGTTTGTGCGAAATAATCCATTAGAACCTACAATGCACTACAAAATCAAACTAAATCTATAAAATCGTATTGTTCTTATGGTTTCAAATCATCTTCATATGATAAAAGACATATCATCTCTAAATTGCCTTCTTTCAAGAAATGGCTTACGAGAGGTAGGTTCCTTGGTTTATAAAACAAAACACAGTCATAGTGATAAGCCTGTTGGAGAGCTCACAATATCATAGTGCTCGTTCTTTCTTTTTGCACTCTATGTTTTTCCCATTTCTGCTGGCTAAAAAAAAACCTACTTTTTGATGGAATAACATGATTGAATGACCTTAAAATATATGGTGGTGGCAGTAAGCAGGAGTTACATATGGGCTTATGCTTCCTTCCAGTTTGCAGTAGTCATCTTGTTCGCTCATATTTTTTATACTATGGTGAGCAAACTAAATTTCTTTACTGAACTATTCTATGTGTTATTCCTAAGCAAACTAAATTTCTTTCCTGAAGTATTCTATGTGTTATTCCTAGTATGTCTAATGTCTCATGCTTCATTTCTAAACTGGCAGCTCAATGTGAACCCTATACTCTCTGTCCTGCTATCCTCATTCACTGGTTTTGGGATTGCAATTAGCACAAACTCTCTTCTTGTGGAGTACCTGAGGTGGAGGACAAGCAGGCAATTGCAATCTTCCCATCAGCAAAATGACAGAGCTATGCAGCAGGCGCAGCGACTGCAACAACAACAGTCCATGCAGACATGGCAGCAAGAGAATCAACAACCCAGACAACAATCCATTGAAGATTCCAATGTTGGACCTATTGATAGCTCAAGGCAACGAGAAGCTATAATCCAGAATACGTAGTTGACAAAGATACGATGAAGACATTGGTTTTCTGTAAAGGTAAAAGAAATAAAGCTTTACTCATTGTTCAAATGTATTTTATAGTTTCTTTTCCATGTTTGGTGCTGGGTGACCGGGCTTTTCAACTAATAGTTTAAACTTAAACTTGAAGCTCTAATGTAACGAACATTCAGGGTTTCAAGGCACCGCCACCTAAATGTGGAAAGGTTTTGATGTCATTATGTAACGTTTTCCTGGCACGCTAGGCCAAGTTCTTGAAAATTATATACTGCACCGCATCCAAACCAAGGATCGATCCTGGTTGACTTTTAAATTTTTATTGAATCAGCTAGCTTTTGTTGTGGATATAGTTATGCTCTTATTCATGCAAGTACAAGTCATAACCTTTTTTTCTTTTTTCTTTTTTCATTGCAGGGCTAGGCATTTCTTTTTTGCTTCAGTCAGGAAACTCCACACAACCAATGACAAAAGGAGAGAACCTGGAAAAGAAAGATTTAAAGGGATCTGGGGGGCATATAAGAAGGTTTGTTTCTATTAAAAAAATATATTTGTCATGAATCCGGTCATTTGAATGGAAAATTGTGAAAACTCACTCCAAATAGTTGACAATCATGGTGAAGGCTTGCTTGTCAAGTTGTCATGTAGAATAGAGAGGCTTGATCATAAAGGACTCCAGATTCTTTAAAGGAAACACTGTTCTTGAAGAACTCAATTGTTGCTGTATTGACCTGGAATCTTCTTGCTGTATTGCTAGCAAGAAAAGCACAACATGAAATATATAGGCCATGTTTCGTCATGTCATAGCCAAACCATGGTCTTTTTATCCCTAGCCAAACCATGGTCTTTTTATCCATAGCCAACCGGCCACGGCCGGTCTGCTGTGTTAACAAGGGTACCAAAGACTAGCTGGAGCTGAGTTTCACTTAAAATCAATTTGGATGTTGAAATGGTCAAACTTCTTTGCCAACCTAATTGGCCTGACTGAATCAATTTCAAAGAATTTCTTTTAATTGGTTCAAAATAATATCATTTATTTTAAAAAATCAAAATGAAATGATATCATTTCAACATCATTTTAAGATTAACTCAGTAAACTTGCGATCCATGGGGAGTCTAATAACCGTGTTCTTATCTCAAATTTTTGTTCTTATGATCTCCTAGAATAGAAAGGAGTAATGAACAAAAATTTAAACTCTACAAAGGTCACGACAAATCAAAACTGTGCGCCTGGAAAGAATCCCACATGTAAACCTTCATACTTTCCCCCCTCGAGCTATACTGTTGCTGTGTGCTTTAAAAATAGTGTTAAAAAGCATTTAACAAACCTTCAGTCACCAACCTAACAGTGAAGATGAAAAATGGACAGATATCAAAGGCTGCCCTGGCTTTTAACTCTCCACCAGCAATTTCAAATCAACATCTTGTGCTGAAACCTGGGTACTTCATGGGCTTTGCATGGAGAATCCCTTGGAGTCGCATATGAATTGACACTAGCCATGTGCACATTACATTCATCGAAGTACACTTCTAGGGTTAGGTTTAGTCAGAGCCTCAAGAAGCCTGCACATCCACCTATCTAGCATTCCTGTGCATAAAGCAGGTAACAAAATTTTACAGATTGAAGCAAAGAAAATCACACATAGTTCACAAGATGGAAACAGCAAACTAGCCTAGCCAGTAAGTTCCATTCTGAAATTGATATCTCAATCACTAAGCTGGATCTCCAGCATTTCCATAACGAATAAAAAACCAGTGGGTACCGGGTTACATTACCTGTTAAAGCGAAAGTACCACCTAAAACCGCACAGAGCCGAGTGATAAAATGAAGAAAACTACGCCGTTCTTCTTTGATTGTAACAGTGATTGGTGACAAATCATACAAGAAGTAAACGGCTGCAAAAAACAAATGAAAACAATGGCAATCAGTGCTAAGAACAAGGCTAAAGAGGGAACAGCTAACACCTATACATATTCAACCAACCTGGCCATGTCTTATCAAAATCAGTCATGGGAGAAAAGTACTCGGTGACAGAGAATTGATTAGTTGGCAAAACTTCTTTGGAGATGTACCTGTACTCGGTTGGAACAATCTGCAAGACATACAGACACTTACAAAATGCAGTCATATCTAGAGGCAGTACAATCAACTGAAACCTCCAAAATCAATACCAATAATCCATCTCTCATCATCATCTAAAACAGAAACGGAGGAAGAAATATCAGATGGACTCTTCTGGAAACTGACAAGAGAGACACAAGCATGCTAGTTCCAAATCTTCCATGGCAATTTTTCTAATCTAACTATAAGCTCTTTTTAGCCAGGGAAAGAAGTTGATCTCTGCATGCTAAAGATATTGCTCGCTCTCAAGGACAGGATTGCTCACAAATATGAGATTGTTCCTGAATATTCAGCCCTTGCTAGCTAGATTTCCCAGAGAGAAGAACATTATTCGACATTACTATTGTAATTTGGTTTAGAAAGTCTATATGCTGCAGTAAAGTCTCATCAACATCAAAAGTGTAGAAATCTTGTAAGCTAAGAAGTAGCTGGTCATCAGAAAGAAAGCCCAAAATTCAAACCTTGATGTAATACTTGAATGTTCCACTTGTTTCATGCAGAATCCGTGTTGTCCCATCAAGAGGATTGTGAATTCCAGGATATTTTGGTCCAAATGATAAGTCATGGATAATATGACTTACATTGACATGCTTAGCTCCATCAAAAATCTGGAAGAAAACAGTAGGATTCCTGATTGATATACTGCAGATGCAAAGTAACTAAATGCAATACATATAACACAAGAAATTTCTAAAACATACTTCAGAAACAACCACTTAATACAAGACTAATGAATCTGAAGTTTCACTGTTTAAATTGATCTTACAAACCAACTAATCCAGGTACTCAAATTGTATCTAAGACAGAATCTTTATGTAGTTTTTTGCACTCTTCAGGGTAATAAGAATGTGTTTTGTGTGTGAATGAATGCCCCCCCAAACCCCTCTAAAAATGAAGGGTAAAAACACGTTTGCAACCACCCTTCCATCAGCATGCAGCAACATTCAACAGTGGAGTTACAAGTGATACATTCATTAACCAATAGCTCATTAAAGTAGGGATCATGCACTGATAAAACTTGGAAACAAAAGACACTAACTTTCTTTTAAATTCTTAGCATGATAGTCAGCTAGGTAAAAAAAAAAAAAAGCCAATTTCTTAGTAGGCTATTTTTGTTTACAAAAGCACACAGAAAAAGAAATACGAAAAGAGCAGTTCTGACCATTTGGGCAACAAAGATGTTTAATCCATGAACTGAAATATGAAAGTTGCCAGCAACCCTTTGGACATCTAGAACCCCATAAATCTGCAGAAGATGTTATGCAAACTTAGAAGTTTCCCACCTTTCGAGACATAAAGTAACAAGTTTATGAAGATACATGTATTGAAAAGCAATACCCGACATCCTTCTCCATTTGCCAATGCTTGCTTCACCTTCTTGACCATACTTTCAGCAGCGTCATCAAAGCCATGCATGTGCTGTTTTGCATGGGAATCCTCATGATGATCCTTATTGTGATCTGATTAAAGTTATTTCTGAGATATTAGCCACATTAATAAACTTACTATGCCAATAAAAAAATATGACCATAACTAAACATAAGCATTGTCAATAACTCAAGCAGCTTAATTATTAGGACTAAATCTGAAATTTTTGTTCGGAACTTGTGGCTTAGATTTTGTCCATGAACGGCCCTCTTACAGAAAGCACAAAGAAGATAACAAGATTTGAAAATAACCAGGTCAATACCAATGCACATCCTATATTTTGAGTAGGAAGAAAGAAAAACTCTCAAGTGCTCTTAGCTTCGAACTTCCTATCATTCCATTCAATACCAAGTTCTCATGTTTACCAGATGCTGCTCAATGATAATGAAGCTACAACTATGTTGCACTATAAAGGTAAAAGGAAAACAAAATTATGCAATGCATATTAATCCAAACCAGGATCCCAAAACATAAATAAATTCAATATGCCAGAAAATTGATATTACCATGGTTGTGAGCTTCATGTTCCTTTTCTACAAGGTCTGACAAATACTCAGTGCCAGTGATATGGCCATAACTGTTCAGGCGAAGCTGCAAAAACTCTACCCTGTTAGCAGCGGCTATCATACGCCATTAATAGGTACAGACACATGAACAAATACACCTAGTTCATCTTAGAGTGATTCCAAGATGCTCCTAACAGCTTTATAGCAAAGAAGAAAATTTCCAGCAAAAAAAAAGAGGGAAAGGAAAGAAAGAAAGAAATTTTCTTACTTTCCATATGTTTGTATCAAGATCCACTTCATGCTTGCCTGACATGTCAATTGCATCCACACTCAAAACTGCACAGATGAAAAAAAAAAGAAAAAAGAACTTTTAGAACCACTCAAAACTGCACAGATGAAAAAAAAAAAAGAACTTTTAGAAAAGCAGGAGCATAGAATTATCATAAAAGATGAAATAAAGAGATTAATAATAAACCAGCAGCTGCTTTAAATCAAAGAAGGAAGATGAATGGCTAACCATCACAAGGTAAGGAAGGAAATGTTATATTAATGTGAATTGGAAGAGTTTCTCCACGTGTCAAATCTACAGACATCTGCAAAACACAAGCAACACCAGAAAGCTTGGATCCTTATGAAATATAGGATAGACCCATTGAAAGTATTTCCTGTTATTTAAATGCCCAGTCAATTAGGTTCAGCAAAAACCCATACAATTGGAAGAACGACACAAGTCACCTTTCAGAATTACATTAGAGCCTTGATTAAATTACAAGACTTGCCCAGTCAAATTCTTTTCTGTTTGCACTCGATTGTTTAGCAGGCAGAAACCTCTTATTGCGAGGAAGCCATGTCTAAATTATGAATCACCACTGCAGCTCTCAACAAGGCTGAAAATGATCATTCTCTTTTGTAGTACATGTTAAAGCTTAGATGTTCCTCAATTTACACGAAGCAAGTTACTTTCATGATATTGTTCATAACATGTGATTATTTGGGCATTTCCTCAGCTATGACATTGAAGGTCACCTTATCAGGAGTGCAGGCAAGGGTTTGCCATGCATTTTCAGTGTTGAACTTTCCCAGATTAATTATTGCAAATGTTTCTTTGCAATAATTACGATGATAACAACATATTCTTTAATTCAACTGGGGACTGAAGGCAAGTTATTCAGACACTCAAAAAAGAGGGGCGTTGAAAGTGGTGTTGTGGCATCATGATCCACACTTTTTTGAAGGCCTATCTCAGTGCTGTAAATATGATGTAAGGAAATTCGCCTACTTGAAACAAAACAATGAAGGTATACAATTGGAGGACAAGGTGGACTCACATCATACACAAGAGACAATCAAACACGCAGAAGAGAGATGGCGATTAAGCATTCACCTGATGGACTGTATATGTAGTAAGATAATATGCCAACTCATGGTAGAACAACGTGGCCATTGTGACTAGCCCAATGATGGAAACTGTGAGAAACAAGAAGAAACAGAATCAACACCATAAAAATAACAATCAAAAGACAGTGCAAACAGTGAATCTAAATTCAATAAACACTACTTTTCATTTCCTAGAAACAAAATTGCATGCATGATTGCAATACATGGTTTCAGCTCAAGAATTTCTCTTAGAATACGATCCACCACAAAACAAAAACTTCTCTTAGAATACGATCCATCACAAAACAAAAACTAACAATAAACATCATACCAATCTAAACCATCTTTTATCAAAACCCATTTACAAAACTTCTCATGAAAATTAGATATCTTTGCATCTGTCCATCAAGAATCATTTGTGGCGCAGCAAACACTCTATCTACATACCCCACTAGAGCCTTAAGAAATTGCAATAAAAACATTCCTAACTTAAAACCCACCTCCACCAAGCGTAAACAAATAACTTCCTGTACAAATTATGTCAAAACAAAGGAATACAAAAACGTCAATTTACCAAGAGCCCCAGATTGTGTCTTTTGCAACAGGTGCTCTTCTGCACGAGGAAACGCATCCAATTTCTTTATAGCTTGTTTCATTCCCATCTTTTTCTACTTTTACAATACCAATCTATCAGCTGCATAAATCAATGAATCACAAAAACCCATATCAGAAACCCTTCAAAGTGTGCATCTTTTTTTTGGTTTTAACATTGTTAGCACCAAACAAAATAAAGAATTTAGTGAATCGTAGGAAATTAAGGATGCCTAGTCAACGTTAATATAAGTTTTTTTAAAAAAACCCAACCGAGGGAGGGATCAAAAATCAATATGAACGAAGAAAACAGAGAAATTTTGGGAAAAATGAAAGTGTGTGTCTTTGATTGTGATTGTGATTGTGATTGTGAGGAGACGTACCTGTAGAGGAAGATTCAGGGGCTTCTCGGAGAAAGAGAGATTCGAGTATTAACAAGGAGGTCGAATTTGATGTCGTTTTTGTTGGTTGTTTTTTTCGATATTGGATGGGCTTCGCGTTGGAGCCGAGTTGTTGAAGTTTCCATTGGCTATGAAGTCTAACAAGAATAGGCTTTCGTAGTTTTGTTTTCCGAAAATCGCGAAGCCCATTCTTTTTTTCCTTTAGCAACAATAATAACTGTTGTTTTAAACTCGGAGCGGCCTGATCAATCGACTTATCAATCGACAACTTAATCTGTGTTTAAGTTATTTAGTTAACTCGGTTAAACTCGAGTAATATAATTTAAGTATTAATAAAATTATTTTTTTAATAAAAATTTTTTTTCCAAAAATTATATTTCATCTTGATTTTAAGGATAAGATTGTTTTTATATCAGTTTTCATATATCAAAATTAATTTATTTTTATTTTATTGGTAATATTAAAATCCCATTTGCTGAAAAAAAAATTAAAAAAATTGTTTTTTTAGGAAGTGAATTCCTAAAAAAAAAATTATTTTTTGATATTTGATTGTGTCATAAAAAATAAGTTAAAAAATATTTTTCAGTATTTAGTTATATTATGAAAAATAAGCTAGAAAATAATTTATAAATACTTTATTTTTTAAAATTTATTAAAATAATAAGAATCAAATCTTACAAATTAAAAAATTGAATAAAAATAAAATTAAATAAAATTAATTTCATTAATTATTTAAAATAAAATAAATAATAATCAAAATAATAGAGATTAAATCTAACAAATTAAAAAATTAAAAAAATGATGAATTTAAAATAATAATAATAATAATTTTATAAATTATTTCAAATAAAATAAATAAAATATAAAAAATAAACTAGTTTAAAAATAATAAATTTAAAATAATAATAATAATAATTTCATAAATTATTTCAATTAAAATAAGTAATAATCAAGATCAAATTTGATAAATAAAAAATTTTAATTAAAAAATAATAATAAAATAAATAATAATCATAAAAATAAAAACTAAATTTAATATAAAAATTAAATCAAATCAAATTTTAATGAATAAAATTAAAAAAAAATTCAAACAAAATATATATTAATCACAAGTTTGATTATTAAATTTGATATATTTAATAAATAATATAATATTTTTAAATTTTTCACCACTTTTAAAAAATACTTTTCATTAAAAAATACTTTTCTAAAATTAAACTAATTCTTTTATCTAAAAAATATTTTTTATTAGCTAACTTTTTTAATAAAAAAAACATATAAAAAATTAAATCTAATTTACCAAAAACCACTTTCCACGAACGAAGCCCCCTAAAACTAATTTAGTTTTCATATGAGCTCCAAACGAAATTCAGTAATCAATAAAAAACAAGAGCCTTTAAGCCCACAAGAAAAGTTCCGAAATAGACAAAACAGTGACCGTTTTAACTTCCACTTGCTGCTGCTGCTAGTCTTGTTTGTTCTGAGGAGGTGGTCTTTAACCAGCAACAGACATGGCAACTGTAATAATAAAGAGATTAGCACCATCTCCTTTTGCTTTGATTACTGTTTTAGTCACTCTTGCTGCTTTCTTCTTCAGCTCTAGATTTCCCTTCAAACCCATTAACACTTCTCCTCAACAACAGGAACTGCTCTCTCTCTCTCTATTTTCATGGGATTTTTTTGGGGCTCAAATTGATGCAAGTTGAAGTATTTTAGCTCAAAGAATTTTATTTTTTTTGTCTTTAAAAACTCTAATGCTTATTTCTTGTTAATTTCTTGGAATGGAAAGGACTGAATTTAATTATTTCCATTTCTCTCTGTTTGTTTGGCTCAACTAAGCTGAGAATTTTATTTTTTTCTATCAGCAATTGGAGCATTGTATTTAGTCCAGCGGACTTTCCCCTTCCCTAATAATTTTCCCTTTCCCTGAAAATGAATTGCCTCTGCAAGGACATCTCTTTTTCCCCATTTTTTGCAGGAGATGGACTCACATACTCCTTGCGTGGCTTGTCCCGTACTGAGATAATCTCCACGGCCTTTCCTTTGGGGTGAGGCATGTTTTGTGTACACACACTGCAAGTCTTGGCGGTGTGGCCCACCTTTTTCGCTTTCAACTCCCTTAACATGATTATTTGTCAAAAAGAAAACCACTTTAAACATCCTATTTCATTTAAATGTGGTATGGATCAATATGTTTGTTAAACTTCTTTTGCATGCTCCATGCTAATGTTAGTATATTGCTAAAAGTTATGTGTTATATGATTCGACTATTCCCACATTTGTAGGTGAAGAGTATTGTTGAATGGCAGGAATTCTACTTCGAAGCTACACTTGAGTTACACATTGTCCATATTATGATGTCCTTTTAGCTTAGAATGAAAGAGGAAAAAGAAAAGAAAAGGATACCGAGTCGAAGCAAAGGCTGCAAGAGGCACCCGGGCTTATGGAGAAACAGAAAAAGAGGAAGCCAAACAGCATAGTTGCAATTCGAGGTGGAGTCAGGGAAAGGGGGGAGAGGTATATCTTCACTTGATTAGGGGGCATAGCTATAAATCTTTATTCGGATACTTTTCAGTAGTTTGACTATCAGCTTTGTGCAGGTCTGGTGCAATGATAGCTTCCCAAGGTTGGTGCAGAGACCACTAAAAATTGCTTTGACTGGGAAGATGAGCAAGCAATGTGCTTGCTTTAAGGAAGATCAACTAAGCCTTCCACGGTTAGAAGTGTATGAAGGATGTGACCATTTGCCCAGAAATGTCGTGTTTGATCTAGCAACACGATAAGTGTAATCAAAGTATCCTTATATGAACCAAGCAGGTTCTGGCTCTGTAGGTGTTACTTTTCTTTTTTTGAATTTTGGTTTAAGTCCCAATGGCAATGGGGCTGGAAAGTGGTTTTCTTCGTGTCTTTCCTGGGTCCTCTCTATATGATACGTTTGTTACCCCCGCGGTGCCTTACTTGTTCACTGGGCTTGCAGGATGTTCAGTGGGTCGTGGGATTAGTTGTGGTACACGCAAGCTAGCCCGGACACCCACGTTAATAAAAAAAAAAAATATATCCTTATATGAACAGCTAGCGACACGATAAGTGTAATCAAAGTATCCTTATATGAACAGTGCTTACAAGTTCACTTCATAGGCAGTTTTAAGTCGATAGAAAGAAAATTTTGTTTTCCCTTACTTTGGTGCAGCTATTGATGGTTTTGATTACTTGCCAATGCGCTGTGTTAATGTGATTTTACTTGTTTATCTTCATAACAGGAGCAAGGTAGGGATCGCCCCACTCCAATGCTCCGAGATGCTCGCCCATGTTCCCTCCTGAATGTTACCTTCAGGTAAAGGTAAATAGCTTGACGTGAAGCATTTTAAAAATAAAGCATAGAGTTTACAATGAAATATACATAAAATTTCACTTTGATTATTTTATACCAGCCATCACATTGATATCAACATGCTTTCAATCGGTAGTCATGTGGTAAAGGTATCCAATAGTGTTTTTGTTCATCTATATGACCAAAAAAAATAAAATCTAGCAAGTTAAATTACTCATTTTCCCCATTTCACCAGTGTTGTCTGACGTAGGAAACGATTAGTTTGACAAAAGCAATTCACTGACCAGCTTCTCCAAGTCAATGGAGGATGAACCAGATGCTTCAGTGGCCTCTTCAGCCAACCTTTTCCAGTCCATGGCCTTTTCCCTCATTTTCCTACCCTTCTCTCCTTCCATTAGGTCCCTGACATGCTTCTCCACTTCTTCCCTCTTCACATTATTATCCATCTCCATGCCAACCCCCCATTCATTGCAACTATATCTACAGTTCATTTGTTGATCTCCAAAGAAGGGCCAGCAAATCATGGGAACTCCCGCAGACAAACTCTCCATAGTCGAATTCCAACCACTATGAGTTAGAAACCCTCCAACCGATGGATGGTTGAGCACTTCCTCTTGTGGACACCAACTAGCAATGAAACTACGATTTTGAGTTTCTGCTGCAAACTCAGCTGGCAAAGTTGCAGCATCACCAATTGTAATGTTTTGAATAAATAAGTAATGTGCCGGTCATGGATCCGGGATTCAGGTCGTGACACCAATAACCAAGTCTGGCCTTATGATCCACAAGAATGGGTGCTTGCTATCAGCTAATCCCATTGCAAACTCAACTAACTGTTCTGCTGTTATGACAATTACACTGCCAAAATTCACGTAGACCACTGAGTTGGGTTCCTTAGTATCTAGCCATTGGAGACACTCACTTTCTTCTTTCCATAGATTATAACCGACAGCTTCCGAACTATCTTCTTGAATTTGATTGAGAAGTAACTGGTAAGGGCCAATTGCGTAAACACGACGAAATATGGAAGAGAGGCCATCCAAAACATCTGGCTCTAATGCATCGAAAGTATGAACAACAATTGCAGGAGCTTTAACAGCGCTTTCAAGACATTCTATTGTGAAGTTAACTTCAAATTCATCTGGATCTATTCTTTGAGCTAATGGAAAATCCTTGAGACGGATATCTTTCATACCTGGAACCCAGTCTATAGTTGTATCAAGATAGCTCTCATCTGTGAAGAACCCAAGAAATTGAAGTCAAAGAGCGGTAACCAAATCGAAAGCACATAATTTTGTTGTTATATAACAATTTTAATTGCAAAGTACCTTTGAGTGGTATGAGGCCTTTCTCCATGAGCGCTCGGACTTGTTTAAATGCCATGACGCCACATGCGGACATGGTAAAAGATACCACCGCAGGGACTCCAAGTTCTTCAGCAGCTTTGAGGGCGAATGGCATGAAACCATCAGAAACAATACTAGTCACCGGAGGAGTTCTCGAGGACAAGTTACTGTTAAGTTTGGCAATAAGGTCTAGAAAAGGAGTCAAGAAATTTGTTGCAGCAGCCTTTCCAAGAGAAATCCTGTCTTGACTGGCATCAGTTTCTGAAGGAGGGAGACCATCAGGAATGGTTTCAAAACAGAAGTCAGGCGAACCATCTAAGGCACCGGAACCTCTTGATTTCAAGAAACGTTTATGATTGAATTCTGTGTTGACAAAGGTTATGAAAAGACCTCTATGATGCAGAAGTTTTGCCAATTTAAGATTTGCTTTGATATGGCTTTGATATGGACTTGGAATGAAAACAGCATGAGGCCTTTCTGCTGGCTTGGTTCCCATTGTGTCACCCAGAAAACCTTATGGACTTTGCTTCTTATTTCATAGATAGTTGGACGCTAGAATGAGCTGTATCCATGTTTTCTTTGGCACATTAGGCTGCTACGGTTGCCTCATCTCATTTCGTTTTTTGTTTCATGCACCTCTGATATTGACTGGGTAGGGTGGTCAATATCTGTGTGCTACAGACTTGTGTATTATGGTATTCTATCCAAGCAAACATAGAACCTCAGATGTTGTCGTGATGGCTGATAGCCTATACATTCTCTGTTTTTCATACCTCAAACCCAGGGGCGGAGCCAAGAAAATTTTTTCAGTGGCAGGATTAATAAGATTTTTCTATGGGCTAAAACTTAAATTTTAATGGTTTTGGTTCTAAAATTTAAATTTTCTTATGGGGCATAATATTAATTTATTTTTTCCCCCTGCGCAAACCATGGAAAAAATAAAATAAAACCAATCTTCTGAGTCTCTTAATTTTTGAATTAACAGCTCACATTTGATTAAATACAAATGGATTTATTTTGTTACGAGAAATTTAGTCCGTAATATAATTCGACCAAACCTGAAAGATGTACATAATCTCAGTGCGTGAAGGTAAGATTTATCATGTCTAGCACATTGGTGTTATCAGTAAAAGGACAGAGATAAAATGGATGCAGAGATCAAATATTCACTGATCTCTTCACTTGGTGGTCTAGACCCTTGAAAATATCAGGTTTGTTCGTAAACTGGATGGTCTTTATTATGGAAGTGAAGGAAATCCTACCAAATCTTCGGAGGGAGTCGAAGCTAAGGCTGCAAGAGGCACCCAGCTTATGGAGAAAAAGAGAAAAGAAGACGTGAAACAGCCTAGTTGCCATTCGAGATTGAGTCAGGGAGAGGATGGAGAGGTTTTGTGTGACATTAATTGTGCCGAGAGTTTTCAGCTGTTTTGGGGGCTGCACATCACTAAGTCCAGCCATCTTTGTCATGGCTTGGATCTCATTGTGTTAGTAAGCACAAACCTTGAGGAAATTTGCTTCTTTTTTCATAGAAAGCTGGACGATAGAGTGAACTGCGCGTCATCTTTGGGCTGATGTAGGCAAGGCATATGTGATATCTTGATCTTCGTCTCTTGATATGGAAGAAAAATAATTAATGGATTACTGCTCTTGATTGGATCGACCTATCAACATGTCGTGGGCTATAACAACTCAAGAATTATTGAACTTCGATTCAAGCAAAGATGGAACTTTATCAAACTGATGACTGTAGACTCGAAACTTAACTCCGAGTGGGTTTCATTTTAAACTGTTTTTCACATCAACTTGGCCAAACTCAAGTGACCTTATTAGTTGATCTGATGACTTGCAGATTAATCTGAATAACCTAGACCATAAATCGGATCAGATCTTAGACGAGGACTGACATTCATGAGTATAGCTTTTCCTTTTAAAGTCGAGACAAAGATGGATTTAATTTCGGAGTGTGAAAATTAGTCTGCCGATATCATTTGGTTGGCATAAAAAAATGGATCGATGATACCTCTTTAAAACCAAAATAGGCATTCAAGCAACGAAACAGAGTACTTATCAACCAGGACTCAAAAAGGATTTAATTTCGGAGTGTGAAAATTAGTCAGCCGATATCATTTAGTTGGAATAGAAAAATGGATCGATGATACCTCTTTAAAGCCAATATAGACATTCAAGCAACGAAACAGAGTATTCATCAACCAGGACTCAGAACAGAGAAAAAAATGTACACAGGTGCTGTTGGCACTGTGCAGTACTTCGGAATGAATTGCTCGCTGCATGTTTTGACTGTTCTGTAAATATTTTTGCAGTTCAAACATTGGTTTCAATGAGATCAGCCAAAAGAACCGGCCGACAAGAGAAATGATAGAATGAAACCAGGTAGCTGGCTAGTGATATAACCATCTCCATGAGTAGGATTGAAACTGAAGTAATTTCCAAGCTAGACAGATAAGGTTTCTGTTCGTGATTGGATCTTCCAAAGGAACATGCATCTGATCAAGCTTTGACTTTCATTGAGGGAAAGAGAAGAACTACACGATGATAAAAGCAAAAAGTAGTAATTGGAAATGGAAAAGTCATTATGGCACGCAGACATTGAAAAAGTTATGGCCATAGGGTTTCCAATTTCTTCAGCAGTTCCAATAGCGAATGCCATGGAACCATCAGAAACAGTGCAGGTCACTGGGAGCGTCTGAGGATATGCATTATCGTTCACTTTTGCAAGAAGATCTCGCAAGGAAGTTGCAGTTCTTGTAATGATCCCTCTCTTTCCCCGTGATTTTTGCTTTGAATTTTTTTTGGGTTCAATTAGTGATGTGGTGAAATAAAAAAACTAGTGTTTTTCAAGTTTTAAGACTAAAGGAAAAAAAATCATGTTTTGATATATTCGGAAACTCTATAATTCTTAATAAAAATAACTTGCAAACTATTTAAATAGCACTAATCAAAACTAGGAAAGGAATAAAAAAAAACTAGAGAAATTAAAAAAAAAAACACTTAAAATAATACCTTTTAAGTTTAATTTGAACATGAAAACCACCTCATCAATTATATCTAGCTAATCTACTATATAACCAGGCTTTTACAATAAGTTTAGCAAATTTCATCCTATTTTAATCTTTGTATAAAAAATTATACACATTTCTGATAAAAAAAATTATTTGATATGCCTGGTCTTCTTTTTAATCTTAGATTTTTTGATAAATTTGTTTTTCTTTTACAAAAATATTTTTTTATTAAAAGCATTTTTTTAAAATAAAAAAATCTAAAAAGCAAGATTTTGTATTCAATTGAAGAGAACATTAATATGTGAAAATCTTGTAATAAATTATATTAAAAATTAAAAAAAAATAGAAATTTTATCTTTTTTTTTTTTTTTGCATACTATATTCATCCATAATAATTAACAAAATAATGGCTAATATTATAAAAATATTATAATCTCATTTGAAAACAAATGTAAAATTGAATGGTATTTAATGGAATAATTTTTTAAATATGATCTCAATTATTTTATTTAGAATATAGTTTAATTAAATCTTTTTAAAAAAACCAAAGAGTTGCATTAAAAAAAACTAGGTGTGGAGTCCTAAGGGTTGAGTTTAAGCATTTGATTTGATACAAAAAAGTCTGGACCAAGCCTACATACATGACCTTATTGCATTTTTTTTATTTTTTTTAATTAAATAGATAATATATTATCTAGTTTTAATAAACAAATGATATATTGTTTATTAATAAAGATTTTGACTAACAAAAATAGCTGAATTTGGTTTCTTAATTTTTAAACAATAAAAAATTATTTTCAACTATTTTTTTATTTGAAATTATCAAAAACATACCTTAAATACTTCAATAACTTCATTTATAAACTTAAAATACCTTGAAATTATCCCAACAACCAAGAATTAAAATGAGTAAAAATAATTCTTTAGCATTGATGATGTAGCCATGCTTATAGATACAAATAGTTTTAAATATTTAGGTGATGATTTAATATTATTAAATAAAAACCTGATCCAATTAAACTATAATAATAATGACATAACATATTCTTTAGACAACTGGAATAGAACTAAGTCGACCAAAAGATTTAAAACCACTAACATTAGTTACCCCTTAAAACTATGATAATAAAAAATCTAATCATTAAATCAAGTTTAAATTTTTACAAGTGATTCTATAAATGGTTTTCTTATTGCCATTATTACGATGTTGAATGGAGTATTAGATCTTTAAAAATCATGTTTTAAGTAATAATTATTTTTATTATTTTTTTCTCAGATTTTATGTTTTAATTCAATTTTTTTATTTATTCCCTTTATAATTTTGAATTCCTTGATGTTTACAAGTGGAGGTAGATTTTTCCTGGCGTGCTTAAAAATCTTGTAAATCTCTTAAAACAAAGAGCCATAATATACTTGAATTATCAGATAATAAATTCAGATTTCATATCTGCAACCCTCTTTCCTCGTGAAACCTTCTCTTAATTTTTTTCCTTGCAATTTCGTGATGTTTCTGTCCTAGTTGATCCTTTTCCAAATAAATGCTTGCCTAGATTCTCAAAATACATGGTTGATCTTGAACTAACTTGTCATTGACCTGATTGTCCTAACTGTTCATGGTGAGACTGTATCTCAAAGTTCATGTCTTGGATGAGTCAATTCAGGTCGGTCTAAAACAGTGCTGTTGTAGAAATTCTTTTAAAAAAATCCAAACTACGTTTCATACAAGTTTTGATTCAGTTAAGGGTGGATTTGTAAAGATGATTGTGTTTAATCCAATCATCCGGTTTGATATAAAACTCGATCTAGGTTCAAACTTGGTTCATAAGTCTAAGATTAACCGGTTAGGCTGGTCAAAATTCTAATTATATAAAAACTACGTGACAAATGTGATGCAACATTTAATTTAATTTAAGAGAGGGGAGTAAAGTTTATTTTTTCTTATTTCCTAACAGAATTTTAAAATCTATTCATGGTTACTTCGTGCTTTTAATACATAATAAGAAACTAATTGTTTGACAAGAGCACTTCATTAATCAAATTGTCCAAATTAATAGATGATGAAACATATGGAATAGTTGCCTCTTTCAGCAAATTTCCTCCATTCCATTGCCTTCTCCCTAATTTTCTTACCCATATCTGCCTCCATTATTTGCATGACAAGCTTCTCTACTTGATCCCTTTTGACATTAATATTATCAATCTCCATGCCACCTCCCCATTCTTTGCAAGTTTATCTACAGTTAATTTTTGGCCTGCAAAGAATGGCCAACTCGCCATCGGAACTCCTGCAGATAAGCTCTCAATAGCCGAACCCCGACCACTATGAATTAGAAATCCACCAACTGATGGATGGTTGAGCACTCCCTCTTGAGGACACCAGCTTGCAATAAATCAACGTGTTTGAATATCCACTTCAAATTCTGCAGGCAAAATTGCCGAATCGCCAATGACCAAATCGGCCTAATAATCCACGAGAATGAGTGATTGCTGTCTGCTTGTCCCATGGCAGACTCAACTAGTTGAATGAGTGATTGCTGTCTGCTTGTCCCATGGCAGACTCAACTAGTTGTTCTGTTGTCATCACTATTATGCTTCCAAAATTCACATACACTACTGATTTAGGTTCTTTGGTATCCAGCCATTGAAGACTCTCATTTTCATCTCTTCATAAACTGTATCCAATAGACTTCAACCCATCTTCATCAATTTGTTTGAGGAGTAACTACAAGGTGGCAATAGGAATCCAATTATTCGGAAATCCCTAGGATTATTCGTAAATTTAATTATTTTTTAATATCATGTACACAATAAAAACTATTTGGGAATTTTTAGAACCCTATTAGGCAGATTCAGAATTATTTAAAGATTTATTATATAAATATTTGATTTTTTTTGTTTTGAATAATTTTTAAAAAATTAAATTGTTACAAATCATAAATCATTTAATTATCAGGTTTCCAATAATAATTTATACACATGTCAGAAATCTTATAAAACTCTATTTAAAAAAGAAAAATTGTTATACTTGGAGTATTAGCTCTAATTTTATATTTATGTAGTTTTTTTATCTAACAAATAAAAACTTATAAAAATAAAATGTATAATTTACTATTTATAAAAAAATCTTAAAAATCATATAAATTAATAAAATATCAATTTTTTTCTTTAATAATATTCATATATTAATTTATAATAATTATATATATTAAATCAATCAAATCCTTACTTGATTTTTTTAAATCTAAAAATATAATATATATATTAATTATATTTTAAATTTTAAAATATATTTTAATTAAATCATATTTAATTAACTCAGTCCAACCATACATCCTAAGAAAGCTCTATTATGTCGATTGTCGAGTTTTCAAAGCATCAAACGGTGCATGATTTGGAGCTTCCAACAAAGAGTCATGCCCATTTCTCTGACAAGTGCGCAGGCTGATGAAAGGAAACAGCAGAATCGAAAATCCTACCACCGTATTCTTGCAAGGCTGCCCCTCTTTGTCAACAAACATTCAATGCAGGATTGACAATCTTATTTCCAACTCACTTATGCCATGAGGGTTTTTAGTTAACAAAAACAGCAACATAGGCGAACTAGAGGGAGGTGCCCATGAATAGTGACAGATTTTGTGTTAAAGACTCTGTTCTTGATTTTCTTTGTTGTTGTTTTCCTAGCTTGAAGAAAAAGTATGTCTAGGTGTAGATTTCTTGTTTTGTTGATATCCTTGCTTGGAGGGATTGCTCCAAGTATAAATAGTTTTGGTATCAGCAACGTATAGATTGAGAATTTGTTGAAGCTAAAATCGAAGTGAGTTCATCTCTTTGGTGGATTCCATTGAGTGAACTGTCCTAAATTCTAATCTCTTGGTGGTGAGACTGTATCATTGAGATTTGCGAGTTTAATCCTTGTTCTTCCTCCTTAGAGTGGTGATTTTCTATATCTCTAAAGGGTTAACATCATCCATCCTACATTTTCCATCTTTCACGTTTCCATTCCCATCATCCACCCTGACTATAATTTCCACTGAAATTCCAGCCCTCTCGTCTGGTATCATGGTCGATTTCTTTGCATCTTTTCATCTTCCACTGGCATTAGGAAGTCCAATGAAGAGGAGATTTTAGCTATCAAGAGAACTTTGATGTGTCTGTAGCTCTTCCTCTTATGCTATTCCTCGGGATATCAAACAAGCAGTAAATAGACCATGAAGATTGCAGAGAGAGTTTGAAGCTATTTTTTTTCCCTTAGATAGGAATTATCTTATAGATTGCTTAAGTAATCGCTAAATACAGTCGAGTCTGTTGCGATTACCCCATTTGGATTGTTTCAATACATGGTCTAGACATGCAAACGGATCCTGCAAACACACACCTTACACAATCAACACAACTAGCACAAGCCTTGATTTTGTTCTTTTCGCCAACAAACAATCATAAAATGTAATTACAAAAGTATTTTTCAAAAAGATCGTGAGTTAAGAAGTAGTTTTGGATTGTAATATTTCATTTATGAACTTGTCTAAATTAATGGATGATGAACCATGAGGGGCAGCAGCCTCTTCAGCCAGCTTCTTCCACTCCATGGCTTTTCCCCTCATTTTCTCACCCTTCTCTCCTTCCATTAACTCTCTTACACGCTTCTCCACTTCATCCCTTTTGACTTTGTTACCAATCTCCATGCCAACTCCCCATTCACTGCCAGCATAGCTACAGTTTATTGCCTGATCAGCAAAAAAAGGCCAACAAATCATGGGCACCCCAGCACACAAGCTTTCAACAGTTGAATTCCAACCACTGTGAGTTAGAAATCCTCCAATTGATGGATGGTTTAGTACTTCCTCTTGTGGGCACCAACTAGCTATGAAACCACGTTTTTGAGTTTCCACTGCAAACTCAGCTGGCAAAATTGCCGAGTCACCGATAACCAAATCTGGCCTTATAATCCACAAGAATGAGATCTTGCTATCAGCTAACCCCATGGCAAACTCAACCAGTTGTTCAGCTGTCATCACTGTTATGCTTCCGAAATTCACATAGACCACTGATTGGAGCTCTTTGGTGTCTAACCATTGGAGGCATTCACTCTCTTCCTTCCATAGATTGTAACCAATAGACTTCAAACCATCATCTTGAATTTGATTGAGAAGTAACTGAAATGGACCGATGGAATAAACACGAGGAAATATAGTGGAAAGGCCATCCAAAACATCTAGCTCCAATGCATCGAAAGTATGAAAAGCAATTGCCTGAGCTCTAACAGAAGTCTCAGCAACTCCAATTACAAAGTTTAATGAAAGGTCGTTTTCACATGTTGTTCGAATAAATGGAAAATCTTTGAGTTGGATGGCTTTCATACCAGGAATCGCTTCTATAATTGTGTTTTCAAGATAACCATTTGTTAGATAACTCTCATCTGTAAAAACACAGCTCATCAAAGTTAGTTTCTAGCACACAAAACTATCCACCATGGGAGGGTGGACAGAGCCAAACATCCGTGTACAAAAGCCTCATCACCTTAGGCTTAGAACACAAGAAATACTCTAAAGCTCTTATAAACAAACTGAAAAGGATTGTGGAATTGTACACTGTAACACTAGAGACCTCATAAAAAATCCTTTAATAAAAGTACCTTTAAGTGGAACGAAGCCCTTCTCCTTGAGTCCATAAAGTTGTTTGTATCCCATATATCCACATGCGGACATGGTGACGAACATCACAACTGGGAGTCCAGCTTCTTCAGCAGCTGTGATGGTGAACGGCATGAAAGCATCAGAAACTATGCAAGTCACCGGAGGATTCACAAGTTTTGCAAGAAGTTCCTTAAACGGAGCTAACATATTATTTTGAACAGAAACTGTAATAGAATCTATTTCTTGCGTGGCATCAATATCTGAAGAAGGGATGCCATCAGGGATGGTTTCAAAACAAAAGTGGGGCAAGCCGTCAAGGGCATTAGGGCCTCTTGATTTCAAGAAACGTTTGTGGTTAAACTCTGTGTTGACAAATGTTATGTGAAAACCTTTGAAGTGCAGAAGTTTTGCCAATTTAAGCATGGTTTTTATATGGCTTTGTAGTGGACACGGGATCAAAACTATATGAGGCAAGTAATTAGCTTCTTGCTTGGATCCCATCCTCCACTACTTTCTCTATGCCCGCTTTCTCTCTGTCTCTCTCTCTCTCTCTCTTGGCAATGGACTCTGCGTGCTTGCTTGTTGCCTGCTGTAGCAAGTCATGCTTTCCTACCGCACTTGTTAATTAACACCTGATATCCCTGAAATGTTGACTATAATGATAACTAATTGATTTAAGAAGAGCTTAATGGTTGGAAAAAGAGAAGGAGAAGGTAGCTGGGGGCGTTATGGGAAAGTGACAACCCATTTTAGTAGCTGAAATATTAAGTTGCGTATATGCTTGTTTGGTACCCTATAGTTTTTTTAAAAAAAAAAAAAAAATACTAAAAATATTAATTTAATATTCTAAAATAAAAAGACTCTCAAACAGTTAATTATTCATTTTCATATATTTTTATTTAAATTTATTTAAAAATGTGGTTGTGGTTATTTTTTAAATATTTTTTATTTAAAAATTTATTAAAATAATTTTTTTTATTTTTTAAAAATATTTTTAATATTAACATATCAAAACAATCTAAAAATATTAATTTAAAATAAATAAATAAATTTTTTTTAATTTTTTTAAAAATATTTTTAAAATATAAAAATAAGCTCAACAAAAACAATTAAACTTACCATTAAAAAAAATCAAGTGGCTATAATTAAAAACTGTTCAGCATCTATCATGATCTAAGCAAGGCATTGACGGTATTAAAATACGTGATTCTGTAAGATTTTTCGTTCATGCGAATGAGGTTAAAAAATATCAATAGCTTTGTGACCGTTCATTCTCCCCTGGGTACATATATAAAAAAAAAAATTAGGAGATAGACTTAATAATTAAGAAAGAAAGTTTGTTACGTTTCTTGACTTCCTAATTTCAAATCTTAGTAGAGAAATACTACCACCACCATCTTCATCATCATCAATAATAATAATATATTATTATTATTATTTGTCATCTTTTATTATTTATGAGGCTGTTAATATTTGACGGCAGCTAACTTGTGAGTGGCATTTAGGTCCTTCAGTGCTTAAATAATGAAACAAAACGGTGCATTTTCAAGAAACTTTGACAGAAAATACAAATAATAGATATATCTCTATAAAGATCCAATCGAGAAGTGTTTGAGATTCTAGGACCAATTGAAAAGGCATTCTAATTCTAGGATGAAACTGAGAATTGGATAATATGTTAAATAAATCATGGTTTTTTTACATTACGTTTCAAACTTTATTTTTTAAATTAAAATAACTTATTTTTTATTTAAAGAAATTTTTTTTAAAATAACTTATTTTTTATTTAAAGAAATTTATTTTTTTATTTTTATTTTACATGCTAAAATCAATAAGAAAAATAAAATATTAGCCCTATTTGATTGGTAGGAAAAACAAACGTCAATCAAGTCAGTAATAATTATGTCAGGTGAGGTTGTCATGAGTTGGGTTACAACATGTTTGACAGGTGGATTATGCGAAATTTAATTTCAAACAAATACAAGAGGGCTTTTCTTTTTCTTTTTCTTTTTCTGCGAGAATGAACGAGGTTGTTTAATTTTGTTTTTATTGTTTTCTAACAATTAAATTGCTGTTTAGGAGTGTAGTTTGACAATATTTTTATAAATGTTTATTTTTTTAATATTTTTATATCATTTTAAATAGTTGATTTTAAAAATAAAAAAAACATTATTTTATTATATTTTTAAATAAAAAATATTATTAAAAACAATCCATACAATACTCTCCATCATACATTGAATCTAGTTATCGTATCATTGCAACAATCATGAAAAAAAAAATAATATCAAATGCTATATTATATTAGTACATAAATTATCATTTCATCGCATCATTTGATTTTTTTTCAGCACCCTCTACCTTCTCCAACGGCGCATGATTGCTGGTTATTAATAGATTGGGTTTTTTCTCTTTTTCTTTTTTATATTGGGTGTTGGCAATGTAAAAAATTATTTTACATATTTAATTTTATTTTTCTTTGATCTAGTCTTTTTTTTATTAATCACAATTATTCTACTTGCATTGATTATTTATAATTAGATTTTTTTTATTTTATCCCTATTGGTTTAATTTTGTTAATTTTTTTTTAAAATTAATTTTTATTATTTTAATTACTGTTTTTTAGTTTTGAATCATTTTCTTGATTGAATTGTTTTTGTTCAATTCAATCCCAAAGCATTTATTTTTATTTTTATATCAAATTTGGTCTTAATTCTTTTAATTTTTAGTTTTAAATTTAATTTTTTTTTCAATTTCATTCCTTAACATCTGATTTCATTTAATTTTTCCTAAACATTTAATTTGATTTGATTTTTATGTTTAATTTGATTTTGATTCTTTTAGTTGCTAATATTTTATTTATTTAAATAATAAGTTTAGTAAATACAATCGAATAAAATATCTTATTTTTGTAATTTTTTCTTTGTTATTATTGATGATTTTTTATTTTGTTGGTTTTAGTTACTAATATTTTTAAATACCCAGGATTAGAATTCATAAAAAAATTTAGGATTGAAATTCAATTCCTTCTTTTAACTAAACAGTCTGGCGGTATTCTTAATATTTTTTTTTTGTATAGCAAGATTAAATCTAAGTATGCGTATCTTCCCTTGTATTTCCAACATGCAAGTGTATGCTCGTTAGTATATCTTGTATTGACTGGTATTTTTCTGTGATGTAGTTTTTGAAAATGACTGCTCACCTGTAGAAATGGCTAGACATGCGCGTGCATCAAAAAAGCGCGCGTGCATCTATCCCAGGGATGGAGCCATACCCTGTCCATCAATGCATTTAATTTGATGTAGATAGAGATTCTTGTACGATGGCCAAACAGCCGTTACGATTTTTGTCGTGGACTATACAATGTCGTACCTTTCATTAAATATAAGATGTGACATCAAATTTATTAAGAGAATATGATTAAGGTACGGATTGAAAGTGCGGTAACACATTTTTCCAGTTTTTTTATTTTTTTAAATTAATTAATATATTTAAATTATTTTGATATGTGATGTAAAAAATATAAAAAATTATTTTAATATATTTTAAATACCAAAATATTATGAAAAACAATATCATATTCAAGTAGACAACATGAATCTGTGGCTATGTGAACGAAAAGTTATTTACGCATGATTGAAGTGTCGATTTCTTATGTGATTTATTGGTTGTATATATAAAGATAAAAATAATTTTTTTATGAGAAATATCATTGTAGAGACAATTAAAAAAATAAAAAGATAAAGACATATTCTCTAAAACTAAATAATAAGAAACAATAAAACAACAAGAAATTTCAATATTCTAAAAATAATTGGAATTAATTAAAAAATAGATTGTATTAACTGAAACTCATTAAATAACAACACAAAATCACGAGGTTTTTTAATAATAACCAGAGGCGTTTTTATTTTACAAAATTTTTTATTGAAAATAATTATTTTCTTAAAAAATAAGTAACTTTCTAAAGTGGATGGCGATTTTTATTGGACAAGTCACTAAAAAGTTTCCCTCTCAATTTTCTTTTTTATTTTTCAAATTAAATTAAAAGAAATCACCCAATTTATTTATTTATTTTTAATAGTTTGAACGGTTCATATGAATTTATATGATCTGATGGTGTCTTTTTTTAATATAAAACCTTGAGCATTTTTCCAAAAGGTTGATCAGAGACCGTAAGTGGTTACCTTGCCTTGTAGTCAAAGTTCTTGTTCCCAGGAAGATGGAGATGGAAAAAAAAGAAGTAAAATATGCAATGAATTTGGATATAGAGATAGATAGGATATCCCTTTACCTGTAAACATTGCACCATGGTGTAAAATATTTTTTAAAAATATTTTTTTAATTAAAAATATAGTAAAATAATATATTTTTTAATATTTATATATTAAAACTATATGGAAAAATCTATAAACATCAATTTAATTCTTTTTAAATAAAAAACTTAAAACTTTTTTTTTAAAGCAAAGCTATCCCGATGTCAAACTTCCCATTATCACTTAAAAATGGGCCGGACCAATTATTATCAAGCCCAATTAAACCAAACAGTGTGTGTCTATATATATATATATTAAAAAAAAAGAAAGTGTTATGGAAACTACTTCCTTTTATCACTTAACATGGGCCGGACCTAACCTCATTAAGACCAATTAAACCAACCAGCCTTTGAATAATTTCGAGCGGTTTCTTCCTTAACAATTTGGCGCCACTTTGTTTTGCACATCCAAATTCCCTTCTCTCTCCCTAAACCACCAAACGTCTTCTCGTCCGCCACCAAAATGGTTTTCCTCCACCAACAAAACTCCTCCCGGAAACGACCTTCCACCTTTATTCCTCCATTTCCACAACCGAAAATCCCCAAATCCTCCACTACCACCACCGAAAAACCACCACAATCTCAAAACGAAGCCGTCGAGGACAATCAAGTATCATCATCCTCATCGTCATCATCCGTTGATAAATTGGTGTCGATTCTAGCTGATGCTGGCTGTACTTTGATCAATCCTTCAGGTCCACCTTGCCTTCCTTCTGATCATCATAAGTTCCGGAACCATCTCAACCGTCTATTTTCTTCTTCCGATACCGCCCCTGCTCTCCGCTCCGATTTCCTTTCCGGATTCTCCTCTTACATTAATCTTCAACAGAACTTCCGCAGGTCAGTTTCGTTCACTCACAAATTCTGCTTTATTTCACGATTTAAATAAAAAGCTCCCTGGAATGTTCCTGTGCGATTGCGTGGGCCCCACCGTGGTGCCCTTAATTACGTCATTAACATTTAATTAAGTTTTAATTATTATTAATGTTAATTAATCAGGGTTCTTGCATTTTCGAAACGAGATGGTTTTGGCGCCAAGAGAAGTGAGAGCTTAGTAAGGCAGCTCTTGCTAGTTCCAGCAATTCAGCTAGAACTCCAGATCATGCTCCTCGAGAAACTTCCGGAATATTTCGACACGAATTCCGTAGATTCTAGAACAACACTGTCGCTCGAAGATGATGTAGCCAGGGTGATAATTGATCAATTCCGGTGGCTTGATTTTGTTGTTGATCCTAATACATTCACGGATAAGTTATTGCAAGTTGTTTCAATCTGTCCTTTACATTTGAAGAAAGAGATTATCGGTTCTTTGCCGGAGATCATCGGTGATCAAAGTAGTAATAATGCTGTCGTTGATTCGTTAGACCAAATGCTACAGGAGGATTCTGAGATCATTGTGCCGGTGCTTGATGCGTTTTCGAATCTTAATCTGGATGAAATGTTGCAAGAACAGGTGCATTGTTATGTTTTTGGGAAATAGAGGCTTGGGATTGAGCATTTTATGTTTTTGTTTGATTTGTTTTGATAGTGATAATTTCTTGTTTTGAAGGTTATTTCGACAGCTTTATCATGTATTAGGACAATAGATGGGGAGCATATTCCGAATTTGCTTAGTTTTTTATTGCTTTCGGCTACACCTCAAAATGTTCGAAGAATAATATCGCAGATTCGTCAGCAGCTAAAATTTGTGGGAATGTCGAATAGTTCTCGTTCAAGTCAGCAGCGGAAACTTAAAGGGAAGTCACTTGTGGATAATACGGAGGCGTCTATTCTTGATGCTTTGAGATCAAGTCTTTTATTTAAGAATGTAAGTTTCCTTTGCAGTATTGCCAATGTAAGCATATGTGTATGCTATTTGTCTATATGACCTTGTTCCATTTGCTGCTGTTTAGATGCTGTGTCAGGAGGTTTTGAAAGAATTGAGTAGTGTTGAGAAACCTCAGGATCACAAGGTCATAGACATATGGCTTCTTATATTGATATACATGAATGGCAAGTCCATGCAAAAGAGTGTTGAGAAGATTCTCAAGAAGAAAATTGTTGAAAGTTGTATTCGGGAAGATATGATTGACCAGTGTATTTGTGGCAACAAAGAACTGGTTCAGGTATAAGCTGCCGTCATTTTGAATGAAGAAGCATTTCACATTAACAAGCTAGGATCAGAATTAAGGAATGGTTTTGGAATTCCTTTTGATTTCTGTCTTATGTTTATTGACTAGGATTATTTTCCGTGGTTTCTTTCATTGTCTGAGCACTTATTGGCATGTAAAGAACAAAAAGCAAGGGATTTTGGCATTCACATTTATATTTGCTTGTTTGGAGAGTTTGGTGATACTTATTTTCGACAAGAGGTCAGTAGGCTGCTGAAATATTTCTTGCCAGTGATTTAGTAATTGAAAAGCATACCGTGGGAAGTCTTATTCCAGCTTTTTTGCAGGTTCTTGGGGCACTTGTGACTCATGTTGGATCTGGTGTTAGTTTCGAAGTAAACTCTTCTCTAAACACCTTGGCTTTGCTGGCCTCCAAGTATCCGCAGGAGTTGATTCCACTTTCTGCTCATATAAATGGTATTTATCCACTCTTGTGTCACATGAATATATGCTGTTACTAGATGCTGATTTCTCTTGATGTGTTTAATGTTCTGCCTTAGGTATACTGGATTACTTGGAAGGATTTTGCATGGAACATCTACACAAGGTCTGTAGATTTTTTCTTTTCTTGGCATTATAAGTTGAAATGCTGATAGTTTGTGCCAGTTTCACTAGCTTTCTGTGGTGCAGGTTTATGAAGTTTTCAGCAAGCTGGCTTTGGCAGCTCGATCTAGGACATATTGTTCTGGATCTTCAATTGCAGATGAACTGTTGATGATAATCCGAAAGCAGGTATTTTCCATACCTTTTTCATTTATCCTTCTCTTTCCGTCCCCTTTTAGCTGCTTACAAATTTCCTCTAGTCTTTATCCATGTTCTCTTGGTTGTCATGACTCATATTGGATAGGTCAGCCATCCAGATATGAAGTACAAAAAGATGGGCCTAATCGGGACTCTGAAAGTAGTCTCTTGTCTTGGAGACATAAATAATGCTACCGGGGCGTCTCCTTCTCAGGTAGGATTCACTGTTTCCTCCACTGCAAGATTATGGCTGCTTATTTATTTGCTGCTGATGTTTTTTCCAACTGTAAATAATGCTCCATGTTTGCTCCCCTGCTATTGAATTTGCAATGCTTTCCTATGTTACAAAGGAAATTAATCTTTTTTTTTACTATGTTTAATTTCTCATGTTTTAATGAAGATTTTTTATTCCAGAATGCCTATTCACCGTTATTGAATGTTACTTGCACAGAAATCTAACTGTGAGGAGGCTTTGGAACTCTTGAGAACATCTCTGGATTCTTGCAAGCAGTTGTGCTTACCATTGGTTCTCTTTTATGATGAACTGACTACAATAATGCTTCATAAGAAACTTCAGCCAGAAATTGTAGAATGGTCAGTGACTACAACCACATAATTCTGGAAACTAAGCTTGTCAGTCATTTAAAACAGTATCAAATGCCTGATTATATTGGAGAAAATTGTATGTATTTCGTAGGGTTGGCAAACATGCTGGAGAGTTTGAGTCTAAGTTTCTATCTGATCTCCAAGGTGGACAATTGCCAGGCGAGGACTCATATTGTGGTTTAGAAGGTGAATTAGCATTGCAATCTCTTTCTTGATTTCTCATATTTTTTCCCTTGAAGTTAATGGGAAATCAGGACATGTATAACTTTCCTTTTACAGGGGAACTGTGGATGAACCTGGATGGTGACATATCTCCTATTTGTTTGAGCATTTTGTCATTGTCGTCCTCTTCCTTGCAGTAATGTTCTGGCCGTCCTTGCCCTTTTATTTAGTACTTGTTTAAATGTTTGTGCCTGTTGGCTTACAAGCTTGTTCTGCCCAGGTCTACGTCTTCATTGCAAGTCCTTCCTGCTAACTTCCTCTTACTATCCACTGTAAGTTCTTGGACTTTAGGCATTAGAACTAAAAGTTTAGAAGGAAGCACATGGATGTTTTCTTTTTGGTCTTTCAGGTTGAGAGATTGACAAATCAGGGATCTCTTGGTGGAATTGATGCACTACTTGGCTGCCCTTTGCACCTTCCCTCCTCTAAGGTGAGGCCAGGGAGATGCTTTTACTAACATCATCGAGAAGCAATTCTTTCTTCATATGTATGGATTTTGGTTATTTTAGCATCCAAGCGTTGTTTTAAGTACAAGCAGAATTTTTTGCCTTTGCTCATGTTTCAAGGAGGGCAAGGAAGTTAAAAAAAAACTAGAATATTATGTCAAGCAGGAAAAAGCATGGTTTCATTGAACAGGTTTTGAAGTGCTTTGCTTCGAAAGTGGTATCTAGCAAATCTTTGTAGCTCATTGTGTCCAGAGCAAGCAGTACACATAGTGCTCCTGACGCTTGATACTTTGGAACTTCTGATGACCTTTGCCACTGTGTCACCTACTTTGTGATTTCCTTCAGCTTTGTACATTTACATAGTTTGGCAATGCTGTTGGTCTTGACCGATTTGCTGATACCTGTATCTTGTGCAATGTCAGTACTTTTCTGAAGCAGGCTGGCAATCATTGACAGATAAGCAGAAACAGATTGTATGCCTTTCTCTTTATTATGCGGCAAACTGGATAAGGGAACTGGTAATATTTTTTTAGTTTGATATTGTCATCTTCTGGGCTGAGCCAGTTTTTTTTTGAATAATTTTCTAAATGTTCTGTTCTGTAATGTATACAATTTTGCTTGTAGCTCAATGCCTTTTGCACACAAGTTACTGGAAGATTTGAATGCACCAGTCAGACTACAAAAATGGATATAATTGTCAAGCTATTGAAGCGACTCAGGAACTTAGTGTAAACTCTAGTGCTCTCAATTACTTGATTATTCATATGCCATTTTTAATCACATCTTTTTACATTAAAGCCTTGGTGTAATTCTCTGTACAGTTCCACAATAGCACCCTAGGTGGATTGGCCTTTTTAATGCTGTTCTGTGAACAGTAATAAGAACGACGTAATAAAGGCACACTGTAAAGTGACAGATGAAAGCCTAGAAAAGGGATAGCTCTTACTTGATCAATAATTTGGTTGACTATGATTTCTATAGTTAGTCATGCAAGCAATCCTAGGCATTCCATACACTTAGAGGTAAAAAACTGGAATCTTTACATCATTTGTTACAACTGCATTTTCTTATTACACCAATGACTGTCCCACTTACTAGTCGAAGTGTATTTGATTCATGCCAGGAGGTATGCAATTTTCTATTGTAGTTTTTTATCAGTTTCATTCTGAAAGCATTATGTTAACTTTGCACTGATGAGAATAATATTGAAATGCAGATTTCTGGAAACTTTACTAAACAACTGCATCAAATGCCATCCCCTGTCTCTGCCAGAGCTCCATCTTCAAGTTGATAATTCTGGAACTTTACTTTTAAACAAAGCTAACAATAGGGTACATTTAGAAAAAAACGGCGAACATAAGAAAACACAAGACAACAATTGTCCAAAGAAGAGAAGACATAAAAAGACATCAAAAGAATCAAGTTCGGATCCAAATGGTAAACACCAGCAGCCAACAATATTGGATGTGTTAAGGAAAGCAGGAGCTGTAACAAGCCAAGATGTCTCAAATGAGGATTCTACTAGTCAATCTTCAAAGGGCCAAACATTTATTCCTGCAGATCAAGATTCCTGTAATTCAACTGGGCTAATAAGTTTAGAAGTTTCTGCAGTTGCCAAGGCTCTAGAAGCACAACGATTTAAATTCAGGCAGCTCCATGTCCAATGTTACTCCCTTTTGATGTTTTCAAATGTGAGTACACAATAATGCTGCTGAAAATCATGATTCTCATTTCATTTAGTTTTTACATGCTGCTTGCTGTGGGATTTCCATTTCATATGTAGGCTATCAACTGCAGGATCTTGTGGAATGGTATTTTTCTCAACGTTTTATTCAGTTTGTCTGTTCTGAAATTGCATTTTGTACTTGGAAGGAATGTAAAGGAGAATGGTTTTATTTCAACTTATTTAAGCACTTGTATGCAAGAATGTTACTAAATTAGATATTACATATGATATCAAACATCTATCTGTTTCATGAGATGGATGGTCTTCTGCATGTGTTATCCTTTCTTCAATTTTCTCTCTCTCTAGAGTTTCTAGACTAATATTACTGTGTTAGAGTGTTATGCTGGTATTCGCTCACAGTCCCACACTCTGATTCCCATTCCATCTTGTTCCTTGGAAGGGTGTTCATTCACGAGGCATGATAATTTCTATCCGAAGTCAGCATCTTGGTTTCTAATCTAGTCTCATGCTGTTGTTTAATACATGTGTAGTATATTTAAACAAGCACTGTTGGAACTCATTTAATGTGTCTTTTCTTATGCAGAATCAAAAGTCCTGTTGCCATGATCCTGCAGTTGAGGTACAAATCTAATTGTACAGAGATTGTGGTAATTTGTTTTTTTCAATAGGTTATTAATGTCATTAAACATGCTCAATGATTTATTTCCTGTGCTAGTTACCCCTCTATCTATACCTTTTGCGTGATCTTCACAGCAAGCTGGATTACTTTATGCCTCCGCGAAAACAATTCTTGGCCACATGCTTGAGTGCTCCTGCAGGTTTTACTAGAATGACCTTGCAAGAGTTCTTGAGCAATGTTAGGCCGCTCTTTCCAAATCTGAGAAGGCGTTTTGATAATGCCATTTTTGTTCTTAAAGAAGGTTAGTTTATGCTGCTTAATTTGGTTGGATAAATGGTACTGTGTTCTTGTTATCTAAGAGCATGTTCTTTGCAGGTGATGGAACTTGCGAAGATCACTGGAATGTTCACTCTGCTTCTGCTGGAAATCCAGAAGTAGCCAGTATTGTGTTTTCAAAATCTGTAGTTTCGACTTTGGTATTTAAAGAAGTACTTCATAGTTTTAGTAAGGTATTTTTTTTTTTTACTCTTGCTCTCTCTCAGACCAGTCACCAATACATAATTGATTCTTTTTTTCTTTTGAAAATAACGCAAGCAACCTTTCTGAGTTTCTATTGTTCAAACTCGTTTCTGCCCTTTTCCTATTTGCAGATGCTAAACCTTATTGACGTTCAAATGCACAAATCAGTTCTATCAGATCTTCTTGAAGCCTTTCAACCAAGAGAAATATCCGAGAATGTGTTTTCTGGCCTACCGTGCAGCCCTTCACCTGGGACAATAGAATATTTGTATCTTGGAGCTTCATCATTTATTGAAGATGCATTAGATATGGGTATAGATTCTATCTTGTTTTGAAGCGGTGTATAATGTGGTCAAGAGTTATCCTTTGTAATTATAATTACTTCTCCTTGCAGCATGTTCATTTTCCTTTATGCTGGCCTCAGAATCTCTTAGTACCCTAGAATCAGTTGTAACCTCTGTCCAGACTGTACTGGATAAATCGGAGACTAATGGTAAAGGTATACACTCACCATCTATTCACAGGATCCTTCCAAACTTGCGCAGCAGACTTGGAACTTCTGCCCAGAAGCTTTTAAGTCACAACTGGGATAGTGAAAATCTTGAGAATGGTTGGAAGAACAAAGTATGACCATCTATCTCATGCAATTTGGCTCTTTGTTTCAGTAGTCTTTAATAGTTAATGTAACAAGTAATATGCTTAGATGACGCTTAATGTTCTGATGTTGTCAGGGGGAAATTGTACAAAAGATTTTGCAGATTTACCTGGAGAATAGTGAATCTAAATCTGATTTGTTGGATAAGCTTGCCTGCTCTATTTTGCCTACGGTATGTGAATATATTCTATACTTATCTTCTGCTAACTCATTATCTTTGCATCTGACCATCCTAGTACAATGTCCTTCTAGATAGTAAAATTGTTATCCCTCTAACTTGGAGTTGAAAGTGTGATTTTAAGAGTTCTTTTAAGAGTTCACCGTTTGGAATTTGGAACCTGAATTTGAAACAGTTAGGATAAAACACTGACTAGCTTGAAACATGGATGGAATGTCCAACTTTGCATTGCACCAGACAACATGATTTTGCTGCTTTCCAAGTTATCTGTAAATGGAATTCACTTTCTTACTAGGTTTCTTCATCCGGAACAACAGTAGAAGATGATCATGATGGTTTCCCAACTCTATGCAATGCAACATTTGTTGTGTGGTGCCGGGTGCTGGTATGGTTTCCAATGGTAGCAGTATTGTAGATTTCATCTAATGTTTCTGTTGTTAATTGGAAATGTTTACATAAGGTGGTTTTATGTGCAGCATGAAGGGAACATCGCTATTATTAACAAATTGGTGAGTTTTAAATACATAAGATTGAAATAGAGAAAAATTCACCTGGAATTAGATTTTAGCTTCTTATTCTTTCCTGTCTTGTGATTAGGTTAAGGAAATTGCTCTCCTTATGAAACCCAGAGCTGCTGTTCAGATTGAAGCTGTTGAAAAGCATTTGATCAAAATACAGAAATCTGTGAAAGTTGTCGTATCACTAGTTAACTTGTGCAGAACTCATGACAAGGTAGGAAAGCAGAAACGGGGAGGGCCTTTGCTAATATTTAGGTTCTAATGTGAAGTGGGAAATGGCTGACATGCTAAATTAATGGGGCAGGTGACTGTGCGTGCCATGTCTGTCAAGTATGGTGGGAAGTTTGTGGACTCCTTCCTAAAAGGTATATCTGTGACGCTTTCTTTTTGCAGTAGAATCTGAGATGTAGTTGCTTGGAGTACTGAATTTTAAACCTTCAAACAGTTTTTGATTTCTTACAGGCTCACTTTCAAACACACAATGAACTCATAATCCAATTGGTAAGATCAGGTCCACTGAACAACTTCAAAGGTGGGTGATTACTATAAAAATCTTAGATTGGTGCTAAGCTCCTCCTTTGTGCTTCCTTTAGGTAACAGAGCTTCAAAAGGCCACAAGAACAATACAGACTCTATGTTCTGAAGCAAAGGTCAGTTTGCCATGTTCATATCTATTTTTGAGTCAATAATCTTGCAACATAAGATCAGTCTGAATTTTGTTGCTCTTTGTGAAGGGCTCGAAACAAACAGCTATCACTAGCAAAATTCCTGCTACAAAGCGTTCAATGGAACGGTTTTTGTTCCGCGTCAAGGCTCTTCTTCACTTGACATCAAGTGGATGCACTTTTTGGATGGGTATGGAAGTTTTATAATTGTTTAATTTATATACCCTTATAGCATTTTCCAGAATTCAGTAACATCTGCAATAAACATCAACTAAGCTGTCAGAATCCCATCTAAAGCTCTTTCCTAGTTAACTATATACACAACTTTAATTGGGCAATTGGAAGTTATTTGGCTAATTCGGTCTTGTAACTAAAATGTCAATCAAAAGTTTTAAAATTTAACCACCCTGGAACTTGGATATCGTTTTAACTTTCCCCTTGGAATGGTTTATCTTGTTTTAATTAATTGAGCAGTTCAAGCAGCAGTATGTACCCCGAGCTTCTATTGGAATTACTTGGTCAATTCTTAGAATGAGGGTCAGGGGCCGGGGCAGTTTGATTTCCCTTAGTTAAGGTTGGAAATTTGAGACTTTGTGTTAGGGAGCTGCCTGTGTTCAGGGAGATGCATGAGCCTACAGCATGAGAGCTTACACACAGGGATAGTCACCACCTCCAACCCAAAAGTCTGCTTGAGTTAGGGGTGATGCATGGCCTTTGTGTCCGTGTTGGGCATGCAAGCACTAGGGCTTACACGTTAGGATGAACAACACCTCCAACCCAAGAGTCTATTCGAGCATAGGCAGCTCTATAAAATATTGGTATCATAACCAAAGATTTTGCTTTTCAATGACTTTGTTTGCTTCCACTGGAGGTGGAGTTGTGTTTAATGGGTTGGGCTTGCATGTAAAAAGAATGGAGTTGTGTTCAATGGGTTGGGCTTGCATGTAAGAAGAAGATTTGTTGGGTGCACCTTGTCAAATAATCATTTCAACCAAATAAGTTAAACTGTTAGATGTGATTCTAAAATATGATTTATATAATTTTCCAACACACTTTCTCAAATGAAAGCTTTTTGAATTTGAAACTTATGCAGACTCATACTATTTTATATTTAATTTTTATTAAATAGAATGAGAATTGAGAGATTCGAACTTGTGATTGTTTGATCAATCTAATAGCTTAAGTTATTATTTATATAATTTTTCAACACACATGTAAATAGTAATTATCTCGTATTAAAAAGGAACGGGAAAAGAAACATATACAAAATGAGCCCTTGACCTGGTAAGAAACATATACAAAATGAGCCCTTGACCTTATGTGTAAAAAGAAACACTACCGTCTAGGTGTTTAGTTTAGAGGTGGTGTCCATCCTTATGTGTAAACTCCCGTGTACTAAGACACAAACACAACTCCCTAACACATTGCATCAATTTGAAAACAACTATTTGATTTGAAATTGATGAATGGTCACTTTATTTACAAATTGACATCATAGATGAATTGGAGTGCTCATATTTTATGAAAAGTTTCATAATTTGAAACGAGTGGTCGGATGAAGCTTTTAGACAACCATTGGAGAGCATGAATTTGTGTTGTAAGCCTTTACATGGCTTCTTATAAATGACATTCCGGCTGTTATACACAGAATTTTATTGGTGATATTTCTTTAGTTGGCAAAAATATAACTATAGCTGAACTAACTTATATACTATCCTTGTGTTATGATAGGAAATTTGAAACATAAAGATTTGACGGGTCAGGTTGTAAGTTCACAGGCCTATGCAGATGATCAGAACAATAATGTTGATGAAGATCTGGTAGAAGCTGTTGAGGAGGACCACCCAGTTAGTGTTGCTAGTGAGGATAGAGAAACAGAATAAGTGCCTTTTCTATCCAAGGGTTAAGTGGTTAAGACTGGAGCCAATATCAAGTATTTTTCTGCAAAAAATCTCAGAGTTCAAGACATGATGTGGTTTGCACATCCCAGCAAAATATGGACGAAAAGGAAAAGGAGGTAAGATTTAAGAACACAAACTCCTAATCCATTGTAAATGTGTTATAAATTGAAGATTCCAGTAAGTCATACCATCAATCTGTGATAAATTTATTTTTCATTTGATATAATTTGAGTATCTTCTACCAGTTTCAGCTGCATTGATTACATGATTTCAATTCAATAAATCTATTACTAGATAATACTGCTATAATCATATAGCTAATCTTCGGAGTATAGATAAAAAATTATTGACTCTAGAAATATATGATTTTTAAATTATATTTACTTTATGCAAATACCAATATCTTATGTTACAATAGGGTGGAGTTACATAAATAGATTTATAAAAGAAAGAAGGTGGTTCATTAATCTGGATATTAATAATACATTTATTGCCCCATATCCTAAAGTTTAAGAAAGTCACTCCTTGATTGTGCCATTCGAATTTTGGTAGAGAACAGAACTGATCACAAGCCTGGGCCGGAACATTTTCACCTAAGCCTGATCCTATATTCTGACCTGTCTAAGACCCATGCTTTAAGCTCGGACGCAGACCTGTCCAGGCCCTAGAATCCTTGGGTCATACCTTAGGCCTCTTTGGCAAATAATTTAAGAGAACAGATCACCGTGGATCACTAAAAATGTTCAAAATTTCGTTGAAATATGAGAATATTGATTAAATCCAAAAAGTGTCTTCTAGGTAGATGCTCCGGCCTCACGGATTCAATATCATCTTGGTCGTTTTTTAAGGACCCCAACCCATAGTTATTAATCTCGGAAAAAATTGTGATTTGAAGCCTCATTTGGGTCATCTTTCAAGTTAATAAAAAAAAAAAGTAATATGATAAAGTTTAGTTGAGCTCATTATATTTTTAATGATCTGATTAACAATTAAAGATTATTTGAAGTTAATTTTAATAATTTAAAAAAAAAATGAAATGACACTTTTTTTAATTAAAATAATTGATCTAGTGATCTAGGTTTTTTCCTTGAACATTCTTCGAGTCGAGAGGGGTCTAAAAGCCGTATCCTAACCTATAATTTTAGTTGTTACATTTGGTTAGGAAATGAGATTGAATGGGATGAGATGAACGAGATGAGGCAATGTTGGCTCTTTTATAGAAGGGCGGACAAAATTAAAGCTATGAGTGATGATAGAAACACTTTTTTTGTTGGTCGAAGTAAAGATACCCTATTTTGTCATGTCCAGTCTGATATATCAAATGCTACTTACAAATTAAAAAATCACTCGACGGGAATATATGGTGATGAAAATAAAAATAAAAATAAAAATAAAAATAAAAATTTGAAGAAATTACCTGCCACAGATATCACCGTTTAATGGAGTCACGTTCAGATTACACTCTTTGGAAAGCTCCAACATGGTATTTTCCCTGGAGTTATCGGTGTAGAAATATGCTTCCTTGTAACTCTTGCACCCCAATGGCTTCTCATCTGGTTTAGAAGCCAGGTTCATGATCATCTTAGCTCCATTACAGCTTGATATTGATGGCTTTGGATCAATGCCTCACAAGTAATGGTAGCACTCTCTAAGAACCATAGCAACACGGTCACATTCAAATACATCTGGTCTGAGTCCTTGGGCTGGAACCATGGTTCATTGTGCTACTTCTAGACCAAGAAAGATAAAGGCGGCATAGACGATTGCCTGGTGGAGTACTTGCTTATGCTTGGTGAGATACGCTTGGAGGTCGGAGAATATATACATAGTTGGCACATGGAAGATGATATCATGGTTGTTATTTTGTTAAAGGTAACTATTTGTTAACAACGCAAGGTGTCAGCTACAACACCAGAAGGTGTCCTTTGCGAGGAGGCCTTCTTCAATCCCTAGTAAAGCACAGTCGATGCTGAACCGTATGCCTAGAACATTCGATTCATTGCCTATGGTCGAATTTCTTTCTAACATCCAGTTTAACCCAGGGGTTTCAATGTCTTTGAAGGAACTGCCTTTGTCTCATCTGCCAAACACAAGTACAAGTAAGGTCTTCTTGTCTTGTCCAGTCCCATGGTCCAAGTATTTGTAAGCTTGTAAACCTGTAATTCTCTAATCAAGCGTGACAATGGTGATTAATCTCTTAACACTGTACCAGAATTTGAGGACACAAACCAGGAAACTTGGCACCATAAAGAAATAAACGTGTCTATCAGACAACAATTCGATGCATAGATAAATTAATTGTAAACCCTGTATTATTTTCTAGAAATACAATAGAACTACTGATTTCGGTTATGCAGCTTTTACGAGGGAGCAATATTGCAGACTGCATAATATATAGGCAGGTAATCATTATGCAAAATGCGTCTCTATGGCTCCTTTTCATGTAGAATGCTTCTCCACCGATTTCTTTCTCATTGTCCAGAATGCTGCGAAGTATCGATTCTGAGAAAAAGATGATATCAATATGTTCACAAATACCAGGCCAGCACGAGCTGAAAGTAAATTCTACGACTACAAAAATCAGACTTGATTAGCAAAAGGGATTTCAGTGGCTGTCATTGGGCTAAGAAAGATAAGATGAATAGCATGCTTGGGACTGCTGAACATTGGACACAGGTATGGACATTGGTTATTCATACTTGTTAGCCACAACTGCAAGCCTCTCGAGTCTTTAATTCAACATTTTTAAACTCCATCTTAGCCCTTAATAACTTGCAATTGACACTGGTCGTTCTATAAATACTGCAAGGTTAATATTTCGAGGGAGAGATATACAGGATTAGCTGCTCATTCCCCACCCCCTTATTTCTCCTTTTAAATTAACAAAGCAAGAGAAGAAAACATATAATTAGGGAATTCCCAACATCAGTCTGAGAAGCTTACTTGCATCATTGCTCGAGGATTTGAAGTGTAAGTCGTCTCAATTGTTGATTCCTTCTGCAGCCCATGAATAAAACAGTATGATTTTAAATTACAAAGAGATATAGCCAGCAAAGAAAAGCATTCACTCATGCAAGATAACCAAAAATATTTGGAGTTGAGATTATTACCTCAACTTCAAACCCATAATTTAGCGCAACTCTTTTTACATCTTCCAAACTCAGTTCAATGGACATCTCCTAAAGGAAAAGGAATAAATACAATGAGAAGAAACCAACATCAAATCAGCACCTAATACACTTCGTTACAAATGTATATTGGAGAAAAATGAAGCTTACATCTTCTTGTCCGTACATATCGGCAAAATGATATAGTAGTGGTCCCAGATTTATCCAAACCTGTCATCGCCAAACTGAGTGAGCTAATTCCAAGGTGAAGCTAAAGGAAAAGGTACAAAGTGATTCAAACAGCTTCAAGGAACTCACTCCCCCATCTTTCAAAATCCTTGATATGATTTCAATATATTCAACAATATTGTGTGCCGTATCAATAAAAAAACAAGTGACAACTGCATCCCAAACTCCTGCATGTAATACAAGTACTCTCAATAAGAATTCACTTCAATGCAATAATGTTGCAGGAATAATATGTGTCTATGATCACAGTTATTAAACCCAGCAACCTGCTCCTTAGCCCAGTTGGGAGGGAAAAAAAAACCCTACCTAAAGTTGACAGGGTTGACTAAGTGGGTCAACCTGATCAAAACTTGTTTTGACCCTTTTTTTTTAAAAAAAAGATCAAAACAATGTCATTTTAGCTTAAAAATTTAAATTATGTCGTTTTGATTGACCCAAGTTAACCTGACCAACCCATAGACTCGAGCCTTGGGCTGGGTCATGGGCCGAGCCAAACCGGGGTTAATAACTTTGCCTATGATACCATCTCTAGTTTTCTGCAAAATAAATCAATATTGCATAAATAAAAGTTTCCTTAGCAGGGAACAAAATATATTAAATTATTATCTTCCCACTTCAGTGGCCTAAAGTTCCAACTATTAGTTGTAGCATGAAACATTAAAAGGAAATAAATTCTCCTACCTACTTGACTTGGATCACTATACACTTCAACAAAGTCACCGCCACACATGGAGAAACCTTCAGTAATCCCTGCACTGCTTGTCATGAAAGTCAATAAGGATTTAAAACTAAAACAGCAAATGGTAACTGTTAAAAAATTTTCCGTAAAGATTTTGAAGGTGAAACAACATGAAGTGCAGCCTGAATACCTTGCTGGATGAATATCTGGTATTGAAACAGGACGGAGTTGGTCACTATCTGAAAGTGAATTGCAATTGCTATGGATCCAAGGATATATAGTCCACTCTCCTGCAGTCCCGGTCCTAATACAATAAGAAAGAGAGAAAGTGAATCTTTTGCAGATTACCTTGCATCACTGTCAGGATGATAGATATAATAAGATTAGCAAGAAATTGTTAAAAAGTTCTTACTGGTTAAGAATAAAACTTGAGCATATCATCATGTAGTATGAAAATTCATTTCCCTGGCTAACAAAACCTTCATTATCATATGATAAGTGTTAGGCTCAACCTAAAGTTGCCAAGGTAGAATTTGTAAGAACTTCGCATCTTTAATACATACCCAGACATGAAATCTCCAAGGCCAGACGTCCAAGACCAGCACCAGGAACTAAACAAGTAGGAGGACTGTACAATGAAATTTATGGTTTATAGTAGAAAAAACATTATTCCCACAAGAGAGTATACATCATTCTCTATTTCACAGTCGCCAAGCATGAAATTGCATTCCCAAAATGAAAAACACAATACAAGGAAATTATGTACCTCTTGTTGGAACGATCAGGGAATAAAGAATTGAGCTCTTCGAGAATAGGCTTGTAGCACTGATCACGTTCTCTCTGTCCCTGCATCAGTGTAGGAATGAGGGAACATGTAAGCCTTGGCTCAAAAATCATAGATGACGAGTTAGAAACAGTAAAGCAATGAAGCATCATTACCTCTGCTGCCCAGTCTCTTACTATGTTCCTTATTATACAACGGACCTATGAAATGACCGAAAAATGGCAGCATTAATTTATAACCATAAAGTTTCCACAAACAACACATCAAAGGCATCTTGTTTGTGCGAGATGCAATTTTCTTTCTTCATATTTCCCATCCATTATATGCTAAAGACATGAAAAATGCATCAGTTTTTGCTCATCATTATCAATCAAGAATCCATCTTGATTCCCCCAAACAATAATTTCCAATGTTGAAATGTTCTGACCCAAATTTGCAGATTCATCAAACCAGTATAGGGTAAGAAACAGTGACCTTGGGCAGCCATGTCAATTACATGTGACCTCATTAAAATTTGAATCAAGATAGAAAATTTCATTGATTTCTCACACATTTTACCAAATAGAAGTAGCAAAGCTCATAAAGCGTGCTTCTACAACAAGATAGCCAAATACCTTATCAACATCAACCATCGGAACACGCAACTGAAGTGATGGATCCAGCCAATCATGATGTGATGACGGGACCTGAATGTACATTGTAATGTGCAAGAAAGTAAATTTTGGCACATGGCACGAGAAAAAAAAAAAAGATGACTTAAAGAGAAATTCTGTGCAAGAAATCCATTCCTAATTCTAGCAGCAAGCAGAAAGTAATTATAAACAAAGGAGGAAAGAAACTTGGTGATAAAATTACACAAACTAAACACCATTACATTTCCATTGGAATCAGAAACATGATTTCTACAGCATTCAGATGTCATTTTGTAATTTTCCCGCCCTTGCAGACAGCTCCCAGTATCAGACCCAAGACAACCTTCAGTGTGCACCTCCTGTTGTTATCTACAGAAGTCAAACTTCTGAATGAAAAGACATAAAATTGGAATCAACCAAAATTTGCACTTTAGACAGTCATTATGCAAAACATCACATGGCCATCTAGCAGAGACCTCATTGGCAGTCAAACAATCTGCTGGTTTGCTCATCATATTGCTTGGTTCTCCACAACAAGCTTCATCAGGTTTGGAACAACAAGTTCCACTAGCTGCGGCAGACTCATGAGAGCAAACATTCATGTCATTGGTAGGCTGTTCAAAGTGCGTGCAACCACAATCGTCGAC
>NW_011500151.1:229679-257391 GCF_000495115.2 Populus euphratica | reverse complement strand
TGTTAAAAAATTTTCTGCAAAGATTTTGAAGGTGAAACAACATGAAGTGCAGCCTGAATACCTTGCTGGATGAATATCTGGTATTGAAACAGGACGGAGTTGGTCACTATCTGAAAGTGAATTGCAATTGCTATGGATCCAAGGATATATAGTCCACTCTCCTGCAGTCCCAGTCCTAATACAATAAGAAAGAGAGAAAGTGAATCTTTTGCAGATTACCTTGCATCACTGTCAGGATGATAGATATAATAAGATTAGCAAGAAATTGTTAAAAAGTTCTTACTGGTTAAGAATAAAACTTGAGCATATCATCATGTAGTATGAAAATTCATTTCCCTGGCTAACAAAACCTTCATTATCATATGATAAGTGTTAGGCTCAACCTAAAGTTGCCAAGGTAGAATTTGTAAGAACTTCGCATCTTTAATACATACCCAGACATGAAATCTCCAAGGCCAGACGTCCAAGACCAGCACCAGGAACTAAACAAGTAGGAGGACTGTACAATGAAATTTATGGTTTATAGTAGAAAAAACATTATTCCCACAAGAGAGTATACATCATTCTCTATTTCACAGTCGCCAAGCATGAAATTGCATTCCCAAAATGAAAAACACAATACAAGGAAATTATGTACCTCTTGTTGGAACGATCAGGGAATAAAGAATTGAGCTCTTCGAGAATAGGCTTGTAGCACTGATCACGTTCTCTCTGTCCCTGCATCAGTGTAGGAATGAGGGAACATGTAAGCCTTGGCTCAAAAATCATAGATGACGAGTTAGAAACAGTAAAGCAATGAAGCATCATTACCTCTGCTGCCCAGTCTCTTACTATGTTCCTTATTATACAACGGACCTATGAAATGACCGAAAAATGGCAGCATTAATTTATAACCATAAAGTTTCCACAAACAACACATCAAAGGCATCTTGTTTGTGCGAGATGCAATTTTCTTTCTTCATATTTCCCATCCATTATATGCTAAAGACATGAAAAATGCATCAGTTTTTGCTCATCATTATCAATCAAGAATCCATCTTGATTCCCCCAAACAATAATTTCCAATGTTGAAATGTTCTGACCCAAATTTGCAGATTCATCAAACCAGTATAGGGTAAGAAACAGTGACCTTGGGCAGCCATGTCAATTACATGTGACCTCATTAAAATTTGAATCAAGATAGAAAATTTCATTGATTTCTCACACATTTTACCAAATAGAAGTAGCAAAGCTCATAAAGCTTGCTTCTACAACAAGATAGCCAAATACCTTATCAACATCAACCATTGGAACACGCAACTGAAGTGATGGATCCAGCCAATCATGATGTGATGACGGGACCTGAATGTACATTGTAATGTGCAAGAAAGTAAATTTTGGCACATGGCACGAGAAAAAAAAAAAAGATGACTTAAAGAGAAATTCTGTGCAAGAAATCCATTCCTAATTCTAGCAGCAAGCAGAAAGTAATTATAAACAAAGGAGGAAAGAAACTTGGTGATAAAATTACACAAACTAAACACCATTACATTTCCATTGGAATCAGAAACATGATTTCTACAGCATTCAGATGTCATTTTGTAATTTTCCCGCCCTTGCAGACAGCTCCCAGTATCAGACCCAAGACAACCTTCAGTGTGCACCTCCTGTTGTTATCTACAGAAGTCAAACTTCTGAATGAAAAGACATAAAATTGGAATCAACCAAAATTTGCACTTTAGACAGTCATTATGCAAAACATCACATGGCCATCTAGCAGAGACCTCGTTGGCAGTCAAACAATCTGCTGGTTTGCTCATCATATTGCTTGGTTCTCCACAACAAGCTTCATCAGGTTTGGAACAACAAGTTCCACTAGCTGCGGCAGACTCATGAGAGCAAACATTCATGTCATTTGGAGGCTGTTCAAAGTGCGAGCAACCACAATCGTCGACATCGTTGCTCATATCTAGGGGTGGTTCAAATGCCTGAAAAGTGATTGCCAATCATAGTAAATAAATTGAATAAAACTTTATTTTTTTTCTTGAAGATCAAAGAATATTGCAGAATTAATATAAAATGAAAGGAGATGTGAGAAATAAAGTAAATAAAAAGAGATAATCAATAAAGAAAACACAGAACTCAACTCACCTGAAGCATATTAATTATGAAAAACGAATTTACAGAAATACACCTGCAGATAGAAGAAGAAAAGGCAAAATTGTTCACAAACTCCAACATTATACCAACTCAATACTACTTTTCTGTAGTCAAGGCAAAGACTCTCTGCAGTCATGTGCCTGTGTGTACTTGTGGAATTTAGAGCATGCAATAGCATAGCGGCCCCTTCCTTCCTCTCGGAAAATTACCTTCTTAGACTTTGAAACTTCAAAGGGTAGTGTGACAACAAAGCCTGCGAAACAAAAATTATGAAAGACAAACAAATCACATTTTATCAAGAATGAATTACCATAACAGGAGTGTATAATCCATCCTTTTTCTGGCATATAATAAAACCGGAAATATTAAATGTTCGACGTAAATTTCAAAAATTCCTAAAGTCCACTTTAATCACATCAAACTAAGAAATTCAACTTTCGCAAAATTACATACAAGAATTCATTTCTATTTACCTTAAAAAATCTAGAATTTAGAGCACATCTACTCACAATTCAGCAATTCTTTTACTTTAAAAATAATCAATCAATCACATGCAGTAAGAGAGCTGCTAGTTTCAGTGACTTCAAGTCAATGCAGCTGGTGGGGTAATGAGCGACTTCACTTTAATCACATTAAAATATTCAGTAACACAAAATTAAGTACTTTAAAAACTTAGAATTCATCATCTCCAACTCAAAATTCAGCAACTCTTTATTCAAATCACATAACTTTACTCAAATCTTTCAAGATCTCAAGAAAACATATAAAAAATTCATTGAAGAAGAAAACCCACTTTGTGAGAAGAAGAAAGCTTCCTATAAGATCTTTCATATCTTTTAACATCCTCTTCTGCAGCCTCTGGATAACTAAACACAAAAAAACAAATCAAAACACAAAAAAAGGAGGAAATTAAGGGAGGAAAGGCCAGGCAATAAAATTACTTGAGGTAAGCACTGATTATGCGCCGAAGAGATTTGACTTCAAGGGCTTCTTCAAGTTTTCTTTGACGAAGTCGTTCTTCATCTTCTTCTTCTCCTTGAGGAGGCTTCATCATTTTTCTACTTTTTCCTCTTTCGGGGTTTTGCGTCTTTGGTGTTACAAGTGAAGTGCTTACAAGGAGTGGAAAAGTAACTTTATGTGTTTATAAAGTGGCAGTTTTTGTTGATGTGGTAATCATGGGCTCAGTGATTTGTTATTGTGGGCTTTAATGTTTGGGTTTATTATCATTATTATTATTATTATTATTATGTTTTTGAATCACAAATAAATTAATTATTTTTATCAAAATAATATTATTTTATTTATATTTCTTTTATTAATACATTTTTTATTTATCTTAGCAAATAAAAGATTTTTTATTGAAATATTATTTTTATTAAAAAAATATTTTTTAATTGGTAAAGTAATTTTTCCACAAAAATTACAATAATATGTTCATATTCTATATTTAATTTAAATTTAAAAATATTATAAATGTGATAAAATCATGTTAAAAATATATTTAAAAAAAAAATTAAATTGAATTTTCATGAAAAAACATTATTAGTATTGTTATTTTTATATCAAATATATAATAATTAAAAAACAATGTTCTTCGAATACCATAAAATTCTATGGTTTCAACCCCTTTCATTACATTTAAAAAAGAGTCATAATTTTTAAATTATAACCATATCAAAACAGGAATCAGAGAAGGGAAAGGATTTGGAAACATTACAAATGGCTCCTCCTCTCAAGAATCAAAGCTACACTAGAGTACTTTTATACACTTGCAAATCCACTGAGATTTCTCTTATTCAACAACATGGTAATCATCGAATTGTGAATTGAGGTTGTTTTCCCCTACAATTATCTCAGCCATTATCATTGTCTATATGGGGAGATCGCTTCAGCCCTCTTCTTTCTCTTTTGCAAGAACCTTTGGAGAGATCTTTTCAATGAAAGACCAGGAGGGCTATAGAGCTGAGAATGCAGAGGTTTCGGTGCTTGGTTGGATCTTGCAGTGTTACTTCTCTCTTCCTCTTCCCGACTTGCTAGCCATATTATTGCTCTAGCCTACATACGGTGGAAATCACGGGTTAGCTAGTAGATGTTAAACTCTTTGAACCATCCATGATCTTGTTCTTGTAATGTTAATTTATTTTCGAGGAGGAGGATTGCGATTGATCCTTGTATTCTGGCCTCGAGGCAGATAGAGAAAGCTCACATGGCTTATTGTGCTCTGTTCCTCTGTCTCCAATCTGGGGCAAACCTTGTGCATGACCTCAGTTCTTAGGCTAAAATATCTTAAAATTGCAAGCTCTTTCTTGCAAGCTTCCAAAACTAGAAATTATGCACTTTTGGGAGTTTCTAATCAGAAACCAGATGGAAAAAAAACTTATTTCTTTCCTTCAATCCCTCCAAAGAGGTTTTATAATACTCAAAAAACAAATATAAATAGTTACTTCTTGGATTTATATTTTAAAAAAATAACGAAGAAAAACAAATCAAATATAATATCCATGTAAAGCCCCTTATGATCGCAAAATCTTATTTCTCTTGTCAATGGCTAACAATTGTAATAATTTGATTTATGAAAGATGGAAAAAAGATGATTTTACAAAAACCCAATTATGGAATCCACTCGTCTAATGATCCAAGATTTTAGGACACCGATAGGGCAGGGAATAAGGGTAAATTTAGCATCATTCATCAAGGATCTCGCAGGACATCACGCATCGTTTTATTTTACCTGAAATTCAGTCACATCACAAACACTAATCCTTCCATTGTAGAAGATTGTGAGATGTTGTTGGCGCATTGCCGGCTCAATATCCCTGTAATTAAATCCCAAAAAAGTGTAAAGAATGAAGGGAAAACATGCATAATAGCCCACGAATTGCTCAATCATGTTAATTACCACATGATTACAATGATATGCAATTATCATGACCATTAGATGGATATATAAAGATTATTAAAGAATGAAAATGAGGTAAGATAAGGAAACAGTTTAGAAGTCTTCTTCAGGATCTATGGATTAAAGTATAAGAACCACCCTTCTGATCTCCATTGCCTCTTCAGAAATGGTTCTTGACATGCTATAATTAAAAGGATTTTTAAAAGAATCCCACAAAATTCACCTCCTCCATGCAAAATGTGATGAACTTACATTAAGTTTTGATGGCAAGTAGTCGATGGCGAAGATGAAGAAGGCGCCATTGGAGAAAGGCAAAGATCCAAGTTGCTATCCCTCCTCATTGCAAGAAGATAATATATATGAAATCAAGACAAAGAAGTTAAGGTTGCTTGATACGTTACAAATTCAAAAAGAGCTGTGTTAAGCACTCAGAAGATGATCCGATACAGGAAGAAGAGATATTCGATCCAAATGGGTTCTTATAAAAAGAAAGGAGCATGCAAATTGCAAGCTAGCAAAGCGGGAGAGGTAAAAACCTTACAGGGCACGTGAAGAATGAGCTAATAAATCCACATGCGTGGACTAATTACATCAATGTCAGTTGTGGGGTTCTTACACTCTTCAAGAGATCCAAACGATCCCCCAACTCTTGGATATTTTCTTTAACTTCAAGAATGACTCATCACCATTATCGTGTAGCTTGCTATATATAGGACCACAATCCTTTTCTCTTCCTTTCAATGGGCTAAAAAAGCTCATGGAAGGAATGACTATAATATATTCTCTTCACAATCCTCGATTTTCGACTGTGCCTCGAAATTGAGTCTTAATTAGTTAACCAAGATGGCCTAGCCCTCGATGTTTAATGCATCAAGTCTATGATGTGGTGACGAAGCACATGGACCACTTACCAATTCACAATGGAAGCCACGATCCAAGTAGCTGATTTTCCCAAATCATGGCATCAGAAGCTGCCTAGGATGATGAATTAGGTGTAGCTTTCTTCCGTGAAAAGCATTTACACAATTGAATTAAGGCACATGAGCAATGTCGTCTAGCTAGGGCTTCATCACATGCCGCATGCCAACAATTGTAGTTGAAAAACTAGTGTGATGTTGGGTATTTGGTAGGATTTGCCAATGGCATATCAGTATCTGATATCTCTTCCTTCTCGACCGAGTCTCTCAAGGTAAAGATGTTGGTTACTGCATGAAAAACGTGGCATTTCCTGTGTTGGCAAACTGCGGATGTTATTTATGACATGAATGCCATGTTATTGCAAATCCTGACCTCCATCTTTTAAAGCACACGTTAGTCTGGTGGAAAGAAACCAGAGACGAAAGAAACATGCATTTAAATCTGATAATACTTTAAAAAGTTTTGTAGCTCTAAAATTCTTAGGCTGAAGTATTATCTTGAGGTTTAAATCTAATTAATGCAATCTGTAAATCTCTTGTAAATTCACTATTCCCAATGTGAACAATTAGGTTTAAAACCAAAAATTCAAAAGGATGAAGAATTCTTGTGTTTGAAGATTTATTTTAAAACCATGTTCAATGAACATATTTGAGGACAATTTCAAAGTGGATTACAGCTAAAAATTTGTTGAGAATTAATCTTCAATAGTAAGTTGTTTAACATAAGATAAAAATAATTAAAAAAAATAAAAAAATAAAAAAAATAATTTTAAATAAATTTTGGATTTTATATTTTTGGGAAACCAAAGTTTCCTTCATTCCACATAAAAAATACAAGATTATCTTGTAATTTATATAATAAAAAATTAAAGCATCATCATAAATAAACTAAACCAAGTCTAACTCATACATGCATATGCTCTCAACTTGGGTTTAAATATTGGCATAGAATCTAGTATCTTTCTTGCGAGTCCATTTATATATCTATATTGTTCTTGTATTGTTCTTTATTAATTGTTTTTTCAAATAAAAAATATATGTTTTTTAAGGCTAAAAATCTACGAAGTTTTTTTTTTTTTTAATGGTGGAAAATTAAGGTAAAACTATGTAATTTTGCAGCGTATCTCATTTTGTTAACTAAAAAAAATACAGATTGTTAACAAAAATTTTGTATATTAAAAATTTTATGTTCAAATTTTAATGAATAACTCCATGCCTGATGTGGGATATTACACTTGCATTTTTATTTCATTAAAAAAATTAATAAATGATAGTTTGATATGAAAGATAATAAATTGAATTTTAATAAAAAATTTAATTTTTTTAATATATTTTCAATTAAAAAATACTTTTAAAAAATATTTTATATCAAATTACCAAAAAAAAATCTAATTACAACAAATAATTTCAAGAACTGATACAACGAATAACTAATGACCACAGCAAATTTCTTAGGGTCCCGCCATGAGTTTTCATCGTACTATTCATGACTAGGAGAGAAAATAGAGCCACAGGAAATCCTTGGCATCACAAATATAAACATTAGAGCGACATACGAATCTAATCAAAACTTATCAGACTGGGGGAGTGACCTAATTTTGAAGCACCCAGTTGGCAAGAATACCTAATTGTTGAAATAATAATAATAATTTATTTTGATAAAATAGAAATTATCTTTACCTTATCTCCGTTTCGAATGTTATATTTTTCACCGAACAATTAATTAGATATAAAGCTAAAAGAGCTCATGTTTCACTTTGCACACATGAAAATACTTTTTTGCTTTTGGGTGGTAAATTATTTTGGAAATTATCAATTTTTTTTTAGTTTTTTTTTGTGAGAAAGAGAGACGAGGTTGTTGGATTTCAACATAGAAAAAAAAAATAACAATGTTAAAGAGAGAAAATGTGGACAAAAGTCTGTTGGGAAAGTCGGATTGATGATATATTAATGATTGTTTATTGGAGATTAAATATACTGACACAATATTTAACATGGTTCGACAAATCATTTATATCCATGGAAAAGTCAATATTATTATAGATAGAAAAATGATACAAAACACATGCATGGAGAAGGAGAATTACACCCCCTCAAACTCAATTCCTAACTCACACACACTGCAGAAATGACAATAGAGTTGTTGCCCTTGGTAACCCTCTTTTTCTTTTTTATTCTCTTACACACACCATTCTTTCTAATTTTACTCTCAAATAATACCTCTATTTATAAACATTAATGATATAATAAGATTCACAAATTATAACATGATTTATGGCACTAGTGGTGTTAGCACATAAGTTGTATTATTTTGTCAATGGTTGGTGCAACTTGGCCACACACCTACCATTATAGGCTTTGATAATGATAATCTTGTTTCTTAGGGTAAGCTGCAAAGGTATTATAATTGCTGCATATTAATGATAATAATCCTAACAAGGTCCAATAGGCTCAATATTCATGAATTCAGACAAGTTTACAAGATAGGATATATTAAAATAGTTGGTATCAACAAGTTGATGGCGAACTAGCAAAAAAAAAAAACATAGTTTGAAATACATAAGAGAAAGTAAAGTATGGTAAAGCATGAAAATCTGAATTAAAATTTGCCTAAATAAAAAAAGAGAAATAATGATTGTCGGATTCAATGTATATATTGATCATTCATGTATAACTAAACATGTGGGTAATAGTTTAGATGATAAATCCTATTTCTAGATGATAAATATGAATTTGAATGCTTTTGAAAAATTAATGGAATTAAAGTTAATTTTAGTTTTGTTAATGTTTATAGTGTTATAATGAAGAGTTGATTGTTGGATTGATGAGGAAATTATAGTTAATTGAAAAGAAAAACATGTTAAGATAACAAAATTTTCACATAGACAAAAAAAGAAATGAAAAGAAATAGAAGGAATTTATGCTAAACAAAGAAATAAGAAAAGCTCATGTATTTATTTTGTTCTTGTTATTTTTACTAACACTATTATATTTATTTATGTTAAATTATGATTAGAAGCTTGTTTATGTTATTTAGTCAAAGCTAAAAGATTTTCTTAATTTTCTAATAATATTAACAACATTCTAACAATTTTATTCTTTAATCTCTGAACATGTGGCAGGACTAGGTTCTCTGATATCTTTACAAAACATATCCCAATCTAAAAGGACACATTCAATCAATTAAAGAAAATAGGAGGGATGAGTTTGTTTGAATAAATTGATATTTGAAGAGGGTATAATTGTAATGAATTTAATCATGGGATGATTAATAGATAACTAGGTTTGAAGGATTTTAAGTAGAAAAAATATTTTTTTTTTGGTATTTTTAGTCAAAAAGATAAATGAATAATATTATAATCATAATCAATTATGTGGATTTATTTACAAAGAATAAAATTAATACAAGGACACGAGACTTTTAATGTTGAGTTGTTAAAATTACAAGAGAAATTGCTAAGGAGTAGATACTCATATCTACCTTATTAATTATTAATTTTGAGTTATTTAAAATTGTTAAATCACGAAGTGGATTCTTATTATTCAATTTTTTAATATTTGATATGAAATTGTTGCATTGAATGATTAGTTCTTGGTTTAAACTAATACCTTATTTTAAGTTGCACGAGGAGTTCTTAGTTCTTGGTTGAAGAACTAATGCCTTATTCTGATCAGTTTTTAATTTAAGAGCAAATACTCTATGTATTTACTGGATAATTAATTAGTTATTGGTCTGCAAACTAATACCCTGTAATGAGATAAAGTTGAAATCCTTGTACGAGAGTTGATGGAAGCTAAACAACAAAGCCATGGAGTTGAAAATATTAGCAGAGGAAGCCACTGGTCCAAGTCTAAATAATCCAATTTTGATTTCTTTTTAAAAAAATATTTTCCCAAAAAGTCTAAATATAGTGAAAAAACTAAAAATCTAAAAAATATATTTTTAATGGATGCCATGGTTGTCATAATTTGCAATGTCTTTTTTAAAAAATTTAAATTTAAAATTTACTTTCAACATGCTCAATTATTAATATATTTATTTTAAAATTATTGATTAATTTTTTTCATTATGTCAACACTAATATTGTCTTTAAAAAAAATATATATGAAAGATAGTACAAAGGGACCAAAGCAGCAATACAAAAAAGGAAAGACAAAAGGAAAAATATTTTTTTACATATTATTGTATATTTCAAAATAAAAAAAATTTAAAAAATAATTTTACATGTATAGATTTTACAACAAGTTTGTAAAGATATATTAGTCTAAATTTTAAGAACACTTAAAAACACAATTTGCTTAGTTTTAATATGAGGATTTACAAGCTTAAACTTAAGATATATTTCTAATATTAACAAAAAAAAAGCAAATTAAACCCATAATAAATAGAATAATCCCTACTCTTTCCTCATTTACTTTTAATATTTAAAAATTATAAATTTATACCTATGATTGTATCCCTAGTATTAAGAAAAACAAAAATATAAAATATAAAAAATTAAATTTTAATTTTGTAATTTGGATTTAACCTATAAAGTTATGGTTCACTTTATTATGATAAATCTGTTTAATTTTAACCAATAAATAGATAAATAATTATAAAAACACAAAAGAGTTTTAAGAATAATTAGACAAATGAATAGTAAAACTTACTTTAGATAGAAAGTGGTTTATTATTTTTTTTATATAATTAATCTATTTATACATACTCTGAAAATAAATTTGACTTTTCAATAATCAAAATACTATACAGTATACAGTGAATAACTAGGGGGATATGCAAGATAAAATAATATCGAATTTATAATTCATTGTGGTTCATATTGGTCTTGCCCTGTCAGGGCCCATTCACTAATCTGAATGTAAGTGATTAGGTTTAAAAATCCAAAATTCAAAAGGATCAATGATTTTATAACTTGAAACTTGAAAAATTAGAAACTTATAGATTGTTAGTGAAAATCCTGTAGCTTTAAAATTCTATATTCAAACTTCAATGAATAACTACATGTACGACATGTGGGATACGTATTTAACTTTATACTCCAATGAAAAACTTTAATATATATATATATATATATAAGCTAGATAAAAAATGAAATTATAATTATTATAGTCTAGCCCTGTTAGGTCCACTAGGAAAAAGAAAGGCCGAAGAGTGTGGTTCTTATTGATGGCCTTTTTACCTACCCACACACTTCATAACTTCAAGAACAACATATGAACTAGACTGAACACGAATAAACTGGATATGATTCATAAATAATTTTCCTGTCTTGTCGTGTTATGTTTGTCGTGTTATGTTTGATATATTTTAATGAAATTGAATAATTTATTTTATTTTATATGTAGTAGATAATAAATGAGATTCGATAAATTTAAAATTTGAATTAATTTTTATAAAAAAATAAAGAGAAAATTAATCTAACCTTATCATGTCATAGATTAAAAAAAAAACATGAGTTAAAATTTATTATTTTTTTAAAAAAATTTGATCAAAACAAGAAAATTGATTTTTCTTTTTAAATTTGGATAATCATGGATTAACACTTTTAACTTATGATTTACTTCTTGTCTCAAGTTAACTTTCGAGTATTTATATTTTAAAACTGTAATAATAATAATTTTTAATTAATTATTTAAATAATAATAATAATAATAATAATAATTTATAGTGGTATAAGTAAAGATTTTGAATAAAATTGAAACCATCTTTAGCTGATTTCAATTCATGCACCACGCATCAAATGAACCTAATTTGAAAAACTAAACCCCCGTTGAAAAACTTAGATCTATTTGAAATGTTCAGTTGAATTGAATTGTATAATGATGATTTTTCTCTATCACCCAAAAAATTTAACATTGGTTTTGAAGGGTACTGTAACCTTTTTCAAAGGTTTACTGGTTATTATATTATTGATTGAAAATAATTTTTTTTATTTTAAATTTATAGTGAAAAAATCAAAATATTTTTGAAAAAAAATCTAAAATTAGCGCCAGGTTACAACATTTTTTTTCTTTTTTTTTTCTTGTTATCATCAATTTAATTGAGAGATAATTTAATATTTGATTAAATAAAAAATATAATAAAACAAAAAAAATAATCTTAAAAACAAAATAAATAGGAATAATTTGATGTCTGACTATATATATATATATGGGACGTGATTGGAGCACTCTCCTGCACATGTATATATACCGGTTTTAATGGTTAGGATGTTTCTTGATATTTGTTTTCATGAATTTGAATGATTTAGATTAAATAAAAGAAATAAAATGATAAAACGTCAAGTCGTTGCTATTTTTATCGTGCATTGAATCATGAGTTCAATGATTTAGAATTAATGAACATGATAGTCATGTTTCTCATTCCACTATGATTTTTTTCTTTAATTTTTTTTATTAACGTTAACTAATTTTATAATCATAAAATTAATAATTATATAAATTTTTATCTTGAAATTTATAAAATTTAAATTAATAATTTTAAAAAAACAAACTTATAACCTAACCTATTAAATTATATTTTTCATGATTATATCTTTTATTTTTTTTCTCGCTGGAATGATAGTGATAGTAGTGCAATTCCATAAAAAAAACATATCAATATGCACCAACACCTCATTTTTAAAGCCATGTTTTCTCAATCCATAAGCCATTTATCATGGAGGTAGCAGTCAAGAAAATCAATTTGTATCCTTTATTACATATTAATTTGAATAGATTTCATGATTTATTTTAGTTTATTTTTTATAAGTTTATGTAGATTTTATGACTTGGGTTACAGATTTTACATATTAATCTAGGTAGATTTATATCATTTTATGTTTTTTTTTTCAATTCTTTTATTAATATGGATATCCGATCAGCTTACAGGTATCTTAATTAATCTCATGAACCTTAAATTTAACGATCATGTAAACCTCCATTGGTCCTTAAAAGACTTGAACTTATGAATATTAGAGAACAAATCCAAAACTTAATCAATTAAGCTACCTCTTACGTTTATTTTTTTTTGAATTTTTTTCAATAATATATTGATTGAGAATTAAATTTTATAATTTATTTTAATTAATTTTTTTATAAAATTATCTCAGTTCAATAACTTGATCGTATATTTGACAAATTAATTTAGATTATTTTTATAATTTGATGTCATTATAATCTTATAATTTGAGTTATAAATTTAACAAGTTTACCTATTACATGATTTTTTTTTATATATTTTAATTATTTTTCTCGCTATCAAATACAATTGTATAAACTTCATATGATCATTTTAATAATTTGATGTCATTATAATCTTATAATTTAGATTATAAATTTATCAAGTTTACTTGTTTTTAATTTTTTTTATATGTATATTTTAATTATTTTTCTCTCTATCAAATACAATTGTATAAACTCTCCGTATGATCAGCTGTCTTTGATTGTTGCAATCATGATAGACTGGAAAAACAGTGTGCGGTCGCATCTCATTCATGAATCTGACAATCATGATCAATACGTCCGAGCACCAAGGTGAATAAGCACAATCTCTCTTGCAAAGATAATAATTGAGAGCCCTAATTCTTCACCAAAAAAAAAAACCTTGAGATGTTGATGGTGTGATGATTAGACACAATGAACCTCTCTTCGCTTAATGGAAGAAGATGAAATTGATTTGTCCATAGTCATAAAATCTTAACTCAGTGGTTAATTTTATTCGATGATCCGTTAACTTGAGTTCAGCCCGATCTAAGTTTGGTTTTGAATTGTTGAAGAAATTAATGATCAAACTTGAGTGATTTGATGAAAATTTGTGACCTAAGCAATGCAGTCAATGTTTTGTTACATTTATTACAAAAAAAAACAACAACATAGTTTTAATTTTGTTTTTATAAAACAATATCATTTTAAATAAAAAATTAAAAAAACTCAATTCGAGTTCCAACTTTTCCTTATGAAAACACCCATTGTGTGTATACACGTACAGAAATTGTAGCATTGCTCTGTATAGGGACAGAATCTCTATATTGTGTAGGCAATACATAGAGCAAATATAGAAAGAAAGTAATAAGCAAAGATTTAGGAGATGATTTTTAATATTTTAGCTGGCAAGCCTTTTGCAGTTTGCATTCCCGGCCCGGCTTAGAGCCACATTAAGTCAATGCTTAAGCTATCAAAATTACTACATTACAAAGGTTTTTACATAACCTTTGTCAACACAGAGTTTAACCATAAACGTTTGCTTAAATCTAGAGGTCCTGATGCCATGAATGGCATGGCCGATTTTCGGTTTGAATCCATTCCAGATGGCCTCCCTCCTTCTACTGAGAATGAAACCCAAGATGTCGCTGCACTTTGTGAGGCTGCCAAGAAGAACTTATTAGCTCCGTTTAATGACCTGCTTGACAAGCTTAACGATTCAGCATCTTCTAATGTGCCCCCAGTGACTTGCATCGTCTCTGATGGTTTCATGCCCGTCGTTATCGATGCTGCTGAGATGCGCCAAATTCTGATTGCTTTGTTGTTCACCATCTCTGCTTCCAGCTTCATGGGATTTAAACAATTTCAAGCACTCCGAGAAAAAGGTCATACACCACTGAAAGGTATAAGCAAGGAAAAAATAAATGTAACTATATATATTTTGATTAAGATTTTCTACTAGTTCATTGGATTGTCCGTGAACAAGGGAAAGGTCATTTTTATTAATTTAAGTAGCATTACCTTTCATCAAAAAGCTAATATATGAATTCAATTTTTGTTGTTGCAGATGAGAGCTTTTTAACTAATGGCTACTTGGACAAAGTTGTAGATTGGATCCCAGGAATGAGAGATATAAGGCTAAGAGACCTTCCAAGTTTTGTTTGTACAACAGATCCAAATGATTTTTTGTTTAAATACTGCGTGGAATGTACCGGGAGGGCTTCTGAAGGTTCTGCAGTTATTTTCCATACTTTTGATGTTTTGGAGCAAGTAGTTCTGAATGCCCTTTACTCTTTTTTTCCTCGAGTCTATACGATCGGTCCACTCCAATTGCTTCTCAATCAAATACAAGAAGTATATCTAAGTTCTATTGGATGCAATCTTTGGAAAGAAGAAGTTGAGTGTCTCCAATGGCTTGATTCCAGCAAACCCAACTCAGTCATATATGTGAATTTTGGTAGCATGTCAACCGTTACGAAGGAGCAGCTCGTTGAATTTGGCATGGGACTTGCTAAAAGTGGCCATCCATTTTTATGGATAATAAGGCCTGATATGGTCACTGGCGACTCCGCGATATTGCCTCCAGAATTCACTGAAGAAACCAAGGAAAGAAGCTTTATTTGTAGTTGGTTTCCGCAAGAGGAAGTCCTCAACCACCCATCAATAGGAGATTTCCTAACACATAGTGGATGGGGTTCAACAATTGAGAGCATTTATTCTGGTGTGCCTATGCTTTGTTGGCCATTCTTTGCTGATCAGCAAACAAACTGTAGGTAGACATGCTCTGAGTGGGGAATTGGAATGGAGATTGATAACAATGTCAAAAGAGATGAAGTGGAGAAGCTTGTGAGAGAGCTGATGGAGGGAGAGAAAGGTAAGAGCATGAAGAAGAAAGCCATGGAGTGGAACAAACTAGCAGAGGAGGCCAGTGGTCCAAGTGGTTCATCGTCTATGAATTTAGACAAATTGGTGAAGGAAGTGCTTTTGCCATGAAAAAAATGTAAATCCTAGAAATCTGGAATTATGATTTGCTTGGAGATAAGTTGTTTCCTCTCTTTTCTTTGTCTTTGTTTTGGGTTCCATGATATGTGTGTGTCTATATATATATATATATCATGAGTGATTTTAATTTTGATTTGGATCCAGCATTATTAAAATTATATTTTTTTTTGATATTTTATAAAATATAATTTATTTATAATCAAATCTGAATTGATATTCTAACAATCCCTTAATCACGATAAAATAACAATTTTATATTAATTGAAAAACAAAGTAATTAATTTTTTTTTCCTCTCTCAATTCCTCCTTCCTTCACTTGACTCTTTCTTAGATTAATATTTTATAAGTTGGACTTTGTAAATTTATAAGGTTATTCTTTCACTTTTTTTATTTTTTTTCCTTTGATTTTTTTTTTTATGTTTTTCCCTTACTTTTCTCTCTTTCTCTTTCGCCTTTTCTTTTCTTTCCTTTTCTATTTTGCTTTTGCCCAATCAGCAACATATAAAAGGAATGAAGAATTGATTTGTTTTATTTTTTAATGGCAAATAATTATTTTACCCTTAATGAGTCGTTTTATTTTTATTTGATGTTTTTTTTATCAGTATTACCAAACTTTGTTTATCTTAAAATTTTAACTAGATTTTATTCAATATATTTTAAAATCTCTCATAAAATTTCAACTCAATTTGATGGTGTTGGTAAATGGAGACAAACAATGTCCTACCTCCACCATATGCAAGTGAGAATACTTAATCTCTCATTTGGCATATAATAGAGGCTTCAATTAAGGCAAAAATAGTGATATAAATCATAGCATGATTTATGCCTTCATGCTCTCAGCTTAGTGTGTATATATACTAAGTGAAGAGTTGAGTTTGATATAGAGCAAAAGAGAGAGCTAGAGTGAGTAGAGTTGAGTTAGCAAGACGTTTTCTTCTCTTCTTTTGTTTGTATTGTTTCCTTGATTGATTAATACAAATCAGTAACTTTGTGGAGTAGGCAAGTTGCCGAACCATGTAAATTTGTGTGTGTTTGATCTCTGAAATGTCCTAACAACTAGTATTAGAGCTAGTTTTTGAAAAAAAAGGAGTTTAATCCAAACCTAAAAATAAAAGTTCTCAAAACATGTTTTTGAACATACCATCATGCAGGGAAGACGAGACGAATCCATTAGTGAAAACCCGACAAAGAATCAACATCTTGCATACCCACACGTGATGATGTCAGGACTACCCACTTATACCGATGCGCCATACATGCCACACGCTCTTTCTTCGCCTTAATACCTATAACTGAACCAGGTTGACCCGACATATTAGCATCCAGTCAGCAGCGACATCAGCAATTCTACACAGTTATCGGCCACTCATCCGACACCTCATATCAGAATCCACGTGGATATGTGACACGATCAAAGAGTTGATATCTTAATATCATCAAACATTCATGTTGCTAGTTTATGTTAACAACAAATCAAGTTCCTATCATAATAACGATGTCGGCTGAAGACTATGAAGGATTAAGCATTTGATGTACCAAATGTCGCACGTCAAAAAAATCTGCGCACAGCATCCGCTCTGGTGATTTTTTTCTGTTATGTTTTATTTGATCTTGTTAGATTCATTGGGAGTCACCACCTAGTATTTACTTGAGGGTTACTAGGAAACCCGGTTGTATGGCTGGTTGTGGTTAGAGAAGGTATTAACACCCCTAACGCATAATCTTGTCAGAAATTCATGGGTAAGGAGCTGATTGTGGTTAGAGAAGGTATTAACATCCCCTAACACACCCTACACGAGATAAACTGCTTCATAGTTGTGATGTGTTAAAGAAGTTTTAAAATATTTTATCTTTTCATCAGATTTTAGAAATACAATTTCCGTACAAGTTTATACTTTTTTATACCGTGATCCAATCAAAATAGTAAATTCTTCTTTATTCTCTGCAATTTTATCATAAATAAAAAAAAGCATTCATAAGATAAATACAAGCACACACATGCACTTTCCCTGTATTTTTCTTTTCTTTTCTTTTTCTTCTTTTTGTTTTTTTTTCATATTTAAAAAATACAACTAAAAATTCAAACAAAACAAATATTACATTAAACAGTTTGAAAATTACAAAATAACCCCTCAAAACTCCATAACAGTGCTGGGAAATCGTTTTGGGCGGTGTGAATAGTACATGTGAACAGTGGATCGGGAATGTCTTCTTCTTCCCTTTCTTCCTCCGTTGGCAGTGGGGTCACCGTCACCTACAACAACAAGAAAAATGCACAAAAAGCAGTTGGTTTTAGTTAATTGTTTAGATCTGTTTTCCTCTGCTTTCCGTCCCCATCCGCTTCACTTTCTCCTTTCTCTGGTTTATTATTGGGTCTTCATCTTCTTCTCCTCTGCTTCGGGTGGTTGGTGGTGAGGGGTGACGATCGAGAAAAGGGCGTCACTACTGGAGCAAGGAAGCAGGCCGGTCTATGATTTATGGGTGTTGCTGTGTTAGGCCGCTACTTGAGGCTCTGATTCGGTTTGGGCGAGCTGGTGAAGAGGGAGATCGGGTTTGTGCTCGACGAGTTCACCATGGCTGGGTCAGCAGGATGAGAGAAAGAAAACCAAAAGCTGCTACGAGAAGATGACTGGGGGAAGGCCGATCCTGCAAGGGCTGAGGCTCAGCCCTTAGTTGGCGAGAAGAAGGAAAAATATGATGAGAGGAGGGGAAGGTGAAGATCTGTCAAGAGGGAGAGAAGAAAGCTGGGTGGCTGCTCCGGTTTGTTGTAGTGGGAGGGGCTCTGCTTTGTTGGCTGGAAAAGAAGAAGAAAATGAGGGCTCCTGCACAGAGGCTGGCCTTGGCTGGGCAAATGGGTGAAGAATGGAAAAGAAGAGGAAGAAGATGAGGGACGACCAAAGAAGATAGGAGAAAAATTAATAACAGGAAGGGGGGTGGCGACTCTAAATGAAGGAGAAGAAATTTAGGTTTAGGGCTATTTTTTTGTAAAAATTGCCCCCCTCCTTTTCTTTGTGTTAAAGGTTGCTATTTATAGGCAAAATGTTGCTTAGATTTCAAAATTGGTCCCTCAATTTTATTTTTTTATAAATTTTGAATTTTTATTATTTTTCTCTATTGTTTTTGGATTTTTTCTAAAAATTTATCAAAATATAGGTCAAAATTAGGGAATAACCCAGAATTGGGTTATGACACCAAATATTATACAACACAAATCTAAATTAATCATTTAATAAGTAAGGTATTAAGAATTAGTAAGATAGAAAGATAAAACATGTTAATAATAATCTTTCTTGGATATAAACATTTAAAGCCCATGTTGAGTTTATATTATACCTATTTTAGGGCAATTGTCTTAGCTTTCCAACAAAAAAAACCCACAACTCATTTGAACTTCTAGAACTTAACATATGAGCCAAAAACTGAATAGTGTTTGAGCTGCAGGACAGCTTCTGACATCTTCGTTGTTGCTAAGATTTGAGCTTGAAAACGGCAGAACTGAGTCTTTGAGTCCATATGAAAGTTGTAGGTCTATGTCTTACCTTTCCATTCATATAAAATGGACCTAAATCTAATATTTAAAACTCCAGATATGATCAAATTCCCGAACACCGAACGGTGTACGTGTTTGGAATGCACCAGCAACACTTTGCTAAGTTTGGCCTTCTTTTTATCCTTTCAATTTCAATCCTTAAACTCATCAATCAATCCTTTTATTTATGTGATAGACCTGCATTTAGGATGAACATTTACCATGTATTAAAGGTATATTATATTTTTAGACTTGCTAATATAAAACATGCTTTTGTTAGGGAATTTAATGATACTTTAGGTGCAATATGATGACATAAATTCTTAATGAGAATGCACTTTTAAATACTAATCAATATGTCACATCATTAGTGTGGTCCGTATTGCTTATGTGTCTAACACGTTATCATAACCACGTCAGCATATTGGATTTTGATCCAGTGCACCATAGACATTATTCCAGCTGACACACGACTTTATATACCGTGTTTAGTAATCCAAAAGTTTGATTGATAAGATCTGAGCCATTGAAAGTCTAATTTAGATGATTTTAGTGTCGTTTCCAACTTTTTTAGCCATTCCGAACATATCTGTAAGGTCAGATTTGGTAGATTCAAATCTCAGAAGTATTAAAAATGGCAGATAAAATAAAGGTTGTTGAAATTGAAAAATTTAATGGGATAGATTTTGGATTTTAAAAAATACAAATTAAAACTATCTATATGGGAAAAAAACTTTATCTTCCTTTATTAGGGAGCAAACCTAAGAATATGCAAGAAGAAGAATGGCTAATTTTTTTATAAATAGGTTTTAGGTATTATCCGGTATCCTTATCAAGAAAAGTTGCTCACAATGTTATAAAAAAATCCACTATAAAATTAATGGAAGCCTTATCTAAGATGTATGAGAAGCACACAGAAAATAATAAAGTACATTTGATGACGAAGTTGTTCAACTTAAAGATGATAGAAAGTACCTCTATTACACAACATCTCAACAACTTCAATACCATCACAAATCAATTGTCATATGTTAAGATTGAGTTTGATGACGAGATTCATGCACTCATTTTGCTAGCTTCACTTTCAAGCAGTTAGGAAGATATGAAAATAGTCACGAGTAACTCAGCTGGAAAATCCATATTGAAATATGATGACATCCGAGACTTGATTTTAGCTGAAAAAGTGCAAAGAAAAGACTCGGGTGAAAGTTCAAGTTCAGGTTCAACTCTTAACATCAACACTCGAGGAAGGAGAAAAGATAGAGGCTTATCCAGATATAGATCAAAATTAAGATATAAAAGTAAAAGAAAGTTTAAACCTAGAAAGCAGGTTGAATATTGGAATTGTGATAAATCTGGTCATTTCATGAGGAGTTGCACAAAACCAAAAAAATTTGAAGCTAACTCTGCAAATGCTACTATAGATGAGGTACAAAATGCTTTGATTTTTGCTATACAAAGTCCAATTGATGATTGAATGCTTGATTTTGGTACTTCATTCTACTATACACCACACCATGAAATGATACAAAATTATATTGCTGGAGATCATGGTGTAGTCTATTTGGCTAATGGATAACCAATAGATATTATGGTTATAGTAGATGTACAAATCAAGACAATGAATGGATCTATATGGAACTTACAAAATGTAAGGCATGTTCCTAGATTAAAAAAGAAGTTGATCTCAATCAAATAACCTAACAATTATGGTCATCCAATCCTTTTCTCACACCTTAATCAAGTTCCAAGTTAATAGTGTATTGTATTTAAACAGTATTATCAAACAAGACCTCGAATGTAATATTCTAGGAATGAAAGACATAAGGTTAAAGGATCTTTCAAGTTTTGTTCGGGCAATAGATCCAAATGATTGCTTGTTTTACTTGTGCTTGGAATGTGCAAATAGAGCTTCTGAAGGGATTTTCCTTAATTTTGATGCTTTGGAGCAAGAAAAGTCCTTCACTCTATGTTTCCTCATGCCTACAAGATGGGTTCGCTTCAATTACTTCTCAATGAAATGCAAGAAGATGATTTGAATTCAATTGGATGTAATCTATGGAAAGAAGAAGTTGAGTGCCTCCAATTACTTGCTGGACTCCAAAATGCCCAACTCAGTAATTTATGTGAATTTTGGCAGCTTAGCGGACACTACAAAGTAGCGGCTCATTGAATTTGGACTGGGAATTGATAAAAACGGTCACCCATTTTTATGGATAATAAGGTCTGACATGATGATCAATGGCGACTCCTCAATATTGCCACCATAATTCACTAAAGAAATTAAAAAGAAGGGCTTTATATATAGTTGGTGTCTAGAAGAAGTTGTTCTTAAACATCAAAAGATTGGAGGTTCTGTAACACATTGTTGACGGGGTTCGACAATTGAGAGCATTTCTTCTGGCATTCCTAGGCTTTGTTGGCCATCCTTCGATGATCAACAAACAAACACATGCGAGGTGGGGAATTGGAATGAAGATTTCTAGCAATGTCTAGAGAGAAAATATGGACAAACTTCCAAGAGAGTTGATGGAAGAAAAGAAAGAAAAGGTAAGAAATTATCAAAAAAAAAGAAAAGAAAAGGTAAAAAAATAAAAAGCCAAACCATGGATTGGAAAAAAATTAGCACAGGAGGCCATAGGTCCAATAGGCTCATCATTCATGAATTTAGACAAGTTTGCAAGATAGGATATATTAAAATAGCTAGTGTCGACAAGTTGATGGCGAACTAGCTAAAAAAAGAAGAAACAAATAGTCTGAAATATAAGAGAAAGGTAAAGCATTAAAAACTGAATTAAAACTTACCTGAATAAAAAGAGGATTGGATTTAATAAATATATTCATCATTCATGTATAACTAAGATGATTGATCATATTTCTACATGATAAATGTGAATTTTGATGTTTTAAGAATTTAATGCTTTTGATAAATTAATAGAATTAAAGTGAATTTTACTTATGTTAATGTTTGTAGTGTTATAGTGAAGAGTTAATTGTTGGACTGATGAGGAAATTGTGGTTAATTGGAAAGAAAAACATACCCCCACCTAAAATGAAACATACAGTCAAATTAAGAAAATAAGAGGGATGAGTTTGTTTGAATAAATTGATATTTGAAGAGGGTATAATTGTAATGAATTTAATCATGAGATGATTAATAAGTAATTGAGTTTTAAGGATTTTAAGTAGAAAATATATCCTTTTCTTTTTGATATTTTCAACTAAAAAGATAAAAAAAAATGATATTATAGTAATAATTATTTATATATCGACTTATTTTCAAAAAATAAAATTAATGTAAGGGTAGGAGACATTTAACATCAAGTTGTTAAAACTATAAGAGAGATTGTTGAGAAAATATTAAGACAAGATTCCACACATAGAGTTTAGACATAAGATAAGTGCTTAACTCCTTATTAATTATGCAATATTTAGAATTATTAAAACAATAAAATGCATTTTTATTATTCAATTGTATTAATATTTGATATGAAATTGTTGTCAAGTTCTAAACTCAATTATTGATTTTTTAGTTTAAAAACTAATGTCTTGTTCTTGGGTTATACAATTAGTTTTTGGTTAAAAAACTAATTTTATATATTGAATGATTAATTTTTAATTTAAAAATTAATACACTATGGGTTGGGTGAATAGTTGTTGATTAGTTCTTGATTTGAAAACTAATATTATGTTTTGAGATAAAGTTGAAATCCTTGTGTGAGGGTTGATTGAAGAAGTGAAAGGCACGGAACTAAAGAACAAAGCCATAGAGTGGAAAATATTAGCTAAGGAAGCCACTTGTCCAAGAAGTTTTTCATTCATGAATTTAGACAAGTTGTTGAAGGAGGTACTTTTGTCATAAAAAATAATAATTTCATGTTCATGTGTGGATATCGAAATTACTATTATTTTTTATTAAAAACATTTAATATGTTATAATTTAATTTTTACTTTTAAAAAAAAATTTCAAAAATTTCATATATAGTAAAAAAAATCAAAAAAATATATTTTCAACGCATTTACATTATTGTTATAATTTGCAATGTCTTTTTAAAATAATTTAAAATTTTTAAATTTACTTTTAACACGCACTTAGTTATTAAAACACTCATTTTAAAATTTTTATTATTGAGTTAGTTGTTAATACTGGCTTTTTCAAAACAATTTAAAAATATATATATAAAAAAAATAATACAAAGAAACCAAAGCATGCAATTGAGAGGAAGAAATAAAATTGCATATAAATAGTGAAAAAAGATCTAGAACAAAAGGAGATGAGGCCACCATTGGATTCCTAACAAACAGTAAAATATTATTTACTATCTCTTTCATCCAAAACCCTAGCCATCATCATACTTGTTTTCTGGAGAGAATATGATCGTAGAGAGATAAATCCTATAAAAATACCATTCACCTTTTCCCATCTTTCTCCCATAAAAAATCCTCACCTTGTCTTTCTCTCTCTAAAGCTGAAAATTCCTCCCTTGATATCTCTCATCTTTTACCTCCATCTCCGAAGATACCACCACCATTCTCATCCTATCAAGCCCCCCTACAAAAGACTTTAAGCAATTGTAGCCCCTGCATCATCATCAACTGAAGAGAGAGAGAGAGAACAACCATTCTTCTCCTATTGAAGAGAAACACACAGCCATATAATCCACATAACCTAATAGCCTCAGAAAGTTACAAAACGAACGAGTGCAGAGAGAAACCATCACAGGACGAAGTAGGACATATCTCCCCCATTGGTGAGAGGTGGCTGCACCACCACCATATGATGAAGGAGGACATTTGGGACCGCCCTTTGAATCACGAGTTCAACGATTTAGAGATTTAATGAACATGATAGTCATGTTTCTAATTCAATTATGAATCTCCTCTTGAACCTCACTTTTCTCATTTTGTTTTTCAAAGTAGAATAGTTATCACTGGGGTGTGCGTTTAGCAAGTCTCTCTCTCACATGTGAGTCTGGTCTGCTTCCCTTCCGACAGAAGTATTCAGTAACCTCGAGTACGATAGTCAACATCCGGGCGGTGCAATCACGTAAAATAAATAAAAATAACATGTCAATCTTTCTAAGAATTTAGGATATTTTTCAAAATGTTATTTTATTTGAAAATATATTAAAATATATATTTTTAAATTATTTTTTACATCAACAAATTTAAAAAATTTAAAAATATAAAAAAATTAATTTAAACTAAAAGAATAATTTTTATTAATAATTTTTTAAATATTTTTAAAATGTAAAGACAAATAGACCCATGAGCCTGCATCTATCCTCATCGACCCTCTGCTCCTAATTTGTTTTACCACTCCATCAGCCGTCGCATCTCATTCATGAATTTGACAATCTTGGCATATGTTCAACCACCCAATGAATTCATGTCTAATTGTTTTTATTTTTAAGAAATTTATTTTTTTAATTAATATTTTAAAATTATTTTGATATAAAAAAGTTATTTTTTTAATTAATATTTTTTAATTATTTTGATATATTAATATGAAATATAATTTCTAAAAACTAAAAAAATATTATTTTAATATATTTATAAATACAAATACTTTAAAAAATAATTAAATGCTACCTCTTCCTCAAATAAACACAACATCTTGCAAAGATAATAGACATAATGAATCTATTCGCTTCTAAAAAGAAAATGAAGGGTATATTTGATATTATAGTAATGATGATGATTTAAAGTGTTTTTTATTTAAAAATATATTAAAATAAATTTTTTATTTTTAAAAAGTTATTTTTAACATCAATATGGTAAAACAATTTGAAAATATAATTTTTTTATTTTAAATAAAAAATTTAAATTTTTTAAAAATATGATTTACACCACTTTTCTCAAACAGAAATTGGTCTGAACTCCTTCGTTCTTTTATAATAGACAGCATGGTTGTAAAATCTTAACCCAGTGGTTTCATTCTATGATCCATTAACTTGGAGTTCAGCCCTAGCTAAGTTTGGTTTTGAATGGTTGAAGAAGTTGATGGATGAAACTTGAGTGATTTGATGACAATTTGCGACCTAAGCAATCTATTCAATGTTTTATTAAATTTATATATAAAAAAAAACGTAGTTTTAATTTATATCAAGAACTACTTAGCTGCTCTTTGCTCGACAGGCAATATTTTCATCAATTTACTTTTGGATTCACCCCTTTTAATGGCTGAAGATTGAGAAATTATTATAATTTTATTTTATTAGAGTAAAAACTAAAAGAGCCAAGGTTTTCCTTTAGCAATTTTCGATGTTCATTACTGCTCATCCTGTTATACCTTGGATTTCAACAGTATTTTTTTAAAAAAAAAGTCATCAATTTTTTATTCTACACGTATAATTAAGTTTCTTGAGTTCAAACTCGAACCGAGATAGAGATTTGAAGTTTAAAATATGAGTAAAATAAAATAAACAACAAAAACACCATGCCTTTCATTGTGTGAACCAAGGACCACGATTTGTGATAAAGATCGTGTATGCAAATATATACCATGCCTTATTTTTATTGCACTAACATATTTTTTCATATGCTTAACTCTCTGGCAGAGCAAGTGTGTGCCTGTCTGTGTATGCATATATTGAACGAATGATTGCTTAGTCTTAATTTTCCCGAAGGAAAAAACATCATATTTACGTCCAAATGGATCAATGAATTTGGGTTCCTGCTGACTGAATCCCTTACAATCACTGCTTCTTCTCATGAAAAATCTCGCCTAACAAGTCAAAGGTTGAACACATTAACTATCATTTATGGATATTGAAAATTTGAAGAATTGATGGTAGAAAATCTATTCTTGTAGAGATAAAAAGATGAAACATCTTTATTTATCCATAGCTTGTATTAGAGTTGAGTGAAATAAATAAAAAATTAATTAAACCAAGAAAATTAAAAAAACAATAACTAAAAAAATCAAACTATAAAATAAAACTGATTAAACAGATTAAAATTTTAAAAAAACTATCTGGTTCATTAGATTTCAATTTTAGAAGCCTAAAACAAAAAAAAAAAACAAACCCAAACAAAAAAAACAAGCCAAATAGAAAAAAAAACAAGTCAAACCGAAAAAACTAAGTTAAATCAAGAAAACCGAGCCAAACCGATTTGAACTAGTTTTTGTTCTAAAAAATCAAACCAAACTGAATCAGATTGGTCTGAATCGGTTTTGTTTTTTAATTTCAGTTTGTTTATTTTTTTAATAAAAACTGAATTAAACTAAAAATAATCATTCCTAACTTGCATGTAGTAAGAAAAATCATAAGATTTCAGTTTGTTTATTTTTTTTTAATTTTATGGTATGTAGACATAGAGTATATTAATTATATAAATATAAAAAAATTAATATTTTCTGAGTTAGATAAATCTCATTAAGATTTTGTGAAGTTTAGTTATCAATCTAAAGTTTTGTTGATAGGAAAAGGGATAGGGATGGTAGCCATCTAAACCCAAAGAATATTGTCTATACCATCTCTTATGGTTTCTTTAATCGAGAATTGAAAACAAATTTGTTTAGCATTCGTCAGCTTCAAGAAAATAGGTATGAAGTTTATATAAAAAACAAAGTATGCATCCATGAAGATGGCAATATGGGCTTAGTTGCAAAAATTAACATAACAGAGAATCGAGAACATCTTAATTTTGACCACTTAAAAATTCTACATCAAAAGAAAATAATGGCTATGAATGCTACCCAAGATGGACTAGCAATTATCGAGGCCTGCAAGAACTTGCTAGCTCCATTTAATGAATTCAAGTTTGTGAAGAAGATGTTGCTAGCAATCAATGCCGAAATGAAATTCCACGAGAAAAATCATTGAGAGCAAAAACATGTGCACATGGCTGATCAATAATTTGTTTCTGTATTTTAAAAATAATTTTTTTAAAAAATTAAAATTAAACGAAAACATGTGCATATATTGACTATTTTCAAAAATGTTTTTTTTTTAATTTAAAATTTAAAAGCTTATTCTATTTACTATTAAACGAAAACATATGCATGGTTGGTTTAAGCAATATAAAGAGCTTAAAGAAAGAGGACTGTTTCCATTAAAAGTTAAGTACAAGAATTGGAATTGAAATGACAACTTCATTATGATTTTCTTTTATTTCTTTTGGGCATTAGATAAATTTCCTAGTAGTTCATCTGCTGCATCATCGTAGCCGCCATCCATGGAAATAAATAGTTTCCTACATGAACTGAGTTCTTATGGGACTAAAACTTTCTGATTGAATGGTACAATATCCTGGTAGTTTATGCTGGATCATGTTATATATAGTACACGTACCAGATCTGTGGTTATAATTCCAGAGCAGCCCTTCGGCTGCGTAACCTGAAATTTGATTTCAAGCTAGGGAACCTTTCTTCTCTTCTGATTTTACGCTAATTCCTCTTCTGCTGTTGTATTCGTTTCCTAGCCCATAACTGGTAAGCTAAATATGCATTTAATTTTTGTTCGCAGACGAGAGCTTTTTAACAAATGGCTATTTGGATCAAGTGCTAGACTGGATTCCAGGAATGAAAGATATACG
>NW_011500151.1:211684-229422 GCF_000495115.2 Populus euphratica | reverse complement strand
TATGTATGTATGTATGTATGTATGTATGTATGTATGTATGTATGTATGTATGTATGTATGTATGTATGTATGTATGTATGTATGTATGTATGTATGTATGTATGTATGTATGTATGTATGTATGTATGTATGTATGTATGTATGTATTGTCCATGGACGATTTTGATTTTGATTTTGATTTGGATCCAGCCCTTTCAGATCAATAACGGGAAAAAAATAGGCCGAAGATTCAAGAAATTAATTTTACAGATAGTCTACAAATGGTCCCTTAGCTTAGATCCATTATAGCCCACCAACCCAGAGATCATAAAAACTTTGGCCCATAATAAATCATTTATTTTCTTTCTCTGACACTTGCTCAGTCCCTCTAACTTACGAAGGAGCAATACCAAGAGTGCGAAATGATTTTTATCTTTAAATAAAAAATTTAAGAAGTTTAAAGTAGAATATATTTTTAATGTCTATTACTCATTGTAAAATTAATTGGAAACAATTAATCATTACTTTTTTTTATCACAACAAAATTACTATTTTACTCATAAAAGCAAAAGGATATTAAGTTTTCAGTTATGGACTCTTTTGTTTTTTTAAAAAATTTCCTTATTAAAATTATGACCATCACTCTGTTTGAATATTTTTTTTTTATTTATTGTCATTTCCTTAATATATGTTTGTTAATTTTATGGTAGTGATTGAATTATTTATACTTCTTTGATAATTTACTAAAATAGTGAACATCAAGTCTAAATCTTAAGAAACAAACGAGAGTCATAGTCATACAAGTAAAAATTATTAATAATCTCTAAGGTCTTATCCTATCATATGAAGATTTGTATTGTAACCATCTAGGTAATGGTCAAATGGTAAAAATTTGGGATCAAAGGATTTGCTCCATCTGTGATCTCACGTTCGAGTTCTTGATTGCTCATATGATGGTCACTAGAAGTTTACATGGTCGTTAACTTCAGGGCCCATGAGATTAGTCGTAGTACACAAAAGCTAGCCCGAACATCCACGTTAATCTAAAAAAAAAAAATTTATATTGTTGATGATATATATTATATTATGTTACATTATCATAGATTTATATTGTTGATCATATATATTATATTATGTTACATTATCATCTCATTTTTCTTAAAGAATATGTCTTTATTATTAATAACGTACATATAATAATTCAGGCATATTTAATATCTAACTTTAAATTCACTTATCTACTAATTTACTTTTGATTTATCAGAACTTACATATAATGATAAGACAAATAAAATAGTATTTAAAATAATCATTTAAAATTAAATTTTTAGTATTTATTTCAATGATCTCTTTTTTAATTGAGAATACACTTTATAAATTAAGCTTTGAGCACTTTTTTATTACTCAAATAACAAATTAAAAATTATCTTTTCTTCTTTCATCACAATATTACAATATTATGTAGGAGATCTTTGTGTGAAAAAACCAATCTCTTATATGTTTGATATATTTTTCATAATATATTTTAACATATGTCCTAAATACAATATGTATGTGTATTCTATAACTTATGTAATTAGACATCAATAGCATTATTCTTAATAATAGAAACATTCATGAATATTATTTGGGTATGTGTTTAATCATAGTGACTTAACATGTTTATTAAAAACATCTTTAAATAGACCTTGTAAATGGATTCCCAACCATTTATTGCATACATATGCATTTTATGTTCATTTTTTTATGTGCAACCATGTCCATAACAAAATTATATTTTATATCTATATGCTTTTTTTTTTTCACGATACTTGGGTCTTTTATATTAAACTATTTTAATTTATTTTTAATTTTTTCATATTAAATTTTAGATGGATTTGTTACATATATATTATTTATTTATAAGAATGAAAATGACATGTACTTAGAAACCATAGTAAATATCCAAGATAAATAAAATAAACATATAAAAGGAGAGATTACTCAAGGTAACATATTTATAGTTGTATCTGTTTTTTTTTTCCTTGCTAGGAATATTAGATTCCTATTGTAGTCTTTAATTAATGTTCACAATCTTTTTAATTTATCAGTTAATATATTTCATTAAACATAGATATTTTTTCATTTCTTATTAACAAATTTAATTATGTCAAAATAACATTTATAATGTTGTGTTTTTTTTTCTTGAGTTTGAAATTAACTTGGAATCATATCCATGATATTGTGTGGACATGGTAACTAAACCACTATGTAACATTAGTAGTCTGTTTGGAAACATGAGCTAATTCATGTTTTTAAAAAATTTAAATTTTTTTGTTAAAAAATATTTTTTATATATTTTAGATTTTTTTGATGTACTATTCTTTAAAATAATTTTAAAATAATAAAAAATATAATTTTAATGTATCTCAACATGAAAAACACTTTAAAAAACAATCATAACTATATTTTCAAACATATTATAGGTTTCATTAATTAGTAATTTTTTTTGAATGACTTTAAAGAAACAAAAATTTAAAAAAACTTGTATAAATATAAAAAATGACTTGCACAATCTTCTAGATTGCATAAATAACTTAATTCTTCATCACTCTCACCTAATCCAACCTAAGGTATCGGAATTCAGAATGATAATGACATTTGGAATAGGATAACCATGTATATGATCCAAATCTACAAAATCCATTACTTGCCATACACACACACACACACACACATATATATATAGAAAGAGGAAGTTTTTCCATGTGTAAATTAAAAGGAATTTTCATGCCATCACTCTACAACCAGCATAAATTTCTACACAATCCGACCATATACTGTAGCCAAGTGAATCGTTAAATTTCTACATTTCACGCTAGCCGAACCCTCTCCCTGTAACAATGATGGTTTACACTTTCGTGGGCTACTTCGCAGCAGGTTTGGCTGTTCAGGTTCTTGTTGCAAAGATCTTGAAATTATGCTGGATTGTCCTGTGGAGGCCATATGCCTTGATTGAAAGCTTTGAAAAGCAAGGAATCAAAGGGCCATCCTACTCTATCCTCCACGGTACTCTTCCTGAAATGAAGACGTTTCTAAAAGCTGCGAATGAGATGATACAAACTGCCATGACATCGCTCAAAGAGTTCAGCCGCATTATAATAGATGATCCACTGAATATGGTCAGTTCATTTCTTCCTCCTCTTTGCTTCTCAGTTTTGCATGCTGCTGGGTATTTTAATATTGTTTGAGGGATTTTTCGCCACTCCTAAACAATGTTTCTTCATTTCAAAACCTATATATTTGTTATAGTTTTGATAATTACTCGAAGAATTACGTGAGTATGGATCAATTTTATTCATCCCTAAATGTTTCAACAGTGGGAGCTGTGCATCTATACATTTATATATATAATTCATTTGCACGTGCAAAAAGGTACTGTTAATAAAGCATCTATCCCGTACTGTTAAAGGTATAAAACAATATAAAAGATGAGAAGATAGAATCTAGACTCAACTATCTGATTCGATATGATATCAGAGCCTCAAAACCCCCCACAAGTAACCTGTAGCTACCACTTGACAAACCTCGAAAGACGGATTGCAAGCAAGGGGGGTGTTAAAACATCTGTCCCAGATCGAATAACTATAAAAACATAAAAGATTAAGAATAGACCAGTACCCATCACAAGGGTTAAGTCTTTTGGATGAAACCTGTGTATCTGAGCTGTTAATGATTGATAAAAAGTGATGGAAAATGGAGGCATTTGTTATGATGTATACAGGAGAGGTATTTTTGTTCTGGCGTGGGGTGCAACCAGCATTAAGGATAGCAGACCCTAAGTTAGCCAAGCAGATACTATCAGATAAGTCTGGTGCCTATGCGCAACCACAGTTCGACCACAGATTATTATCATTCGTAGGGAATGGAGTGGGTCAATTGAATGGACCAGACTGGGTTAGACGAGATTGAGAAATTACAATAGGTGAGGACAGGAAAGGCAGAACCAATGAGATCACGATACAATACAGGGAGCAATATGTTGTTGAGGTAAACTCGTATATGAGTTGTGAAGAAACATATCAAGAACTAGCTGTGTAGCTGCTCTTTTCTCGACAGGCAATATTTTCATCAATTTACTTTTGGATTCACCCCCTTTTAATGGCCGAAGATTGAGAAATTATTATAATTTTATTTTATTAGAGTAAAAACTAAAAGAGCCAAGGTTTTCCTTTAGCAATTTTTGATGTTCATTGCAAAGGTTGCGGCACCAAAAATTCAATACAAATTTGGATAGTGTCTGTAGAACATGTTGTTAGCAAACAATGCCGAAATGAAATTCCACGAGAAAAATCATTGAGAACAAAAACATGTGTATGGTGGCTGTTCAGTCATTGAACATTGAATTATATATGTCCATTCAATTTAAATTTAGTACTTTAGATTCTAATGTTCTAATCCCGAATTTAATTTTGGTATACTATGAAGGCATATCCTCCTCACATCTCACTCCAATCTGTTTCCGGCCTTTCTAATGTGAAACGTTTTTGACATACGGCAGGCTGACATTCATAGACAACCACAAATTTTTTCCCGTTATCAAAGTACTGATATATAAGCCAATAATTTCCATGGCCCGCATCGGTCTGGAATAATGAATTTAATTAGATTAAAATAAAAGGAGAAGATAAAATCCATGTTGTACCTCTACTGGGCTGCTATTTTATGTATAGAGTCTCGTTGATAAGAAAATGTATCCTGTGCAAAGTGTGAGCTTCACTTTGACGGGCGATTGTAGCCAAACAATTACTCTAAAGAAAGAGTCAGAGAAGGAAGGAAAGAGCTAGAGACATGTTTCCCAAATTTTTAGCTGACATGCCTCATGTAATTTGTATTCCCTGTCCAGCTCAAAGCCATGTAAAGGCAGTGCTTAAACTAGCAAAACTACTGCATTACCGATGTTTTCACATAACCTTTGTGAACACAGAGTTCAACCACAGACGCTTGCTTAACTCTAGAGGTCCTTATTCCCTGAGTGGCTTGCCCGATTTTCGGTTCGAATCTATCCCAGATGGCCTCCCTCCTTCAGATGAGAATGCTACCCAAGATGGACCAGCAATTTTGGAGGCTTGCAAGAAGAACTTGCTAGCTCCATTTAATGAATTGCTTGCCTAGCTAAATGATACAGCATCCTCTGATGTTCCTCAAGTGACTTGCATTGTATCTGATGGGATTTTGCCAGCTGCCATCACTGCTGCTCAGAGGCATGGAATTCCTGTTGCCCTGTTCTTTTCTCTCTCTGCTTGCGGTTTCATGGGGCTTAAGCAATATAAAGAGCTCAAAGAAAGAGGACTGTTTCCATTAAAAGGTAAGTACAAGAATTGGAATTGAAATCACAACTTCATTACGATTTTCCTTTGTTTCATTTGGGATTATAAATATCCTAGTAGTTCATGTGCTGCATCATCGTAGCCGCCATCCATGGAAATAAATAGATTCCTACATGAACTGAGTTCTTACGAGACTAAAACTTTCTGATTGAATGGTACAGTATCCTGGTAGTTGATGCTGGATCTTGTTATATATAGTGCACGAACCAGATCCGTGGTTATAATTCCAGAGTAGCCCTTCGGCTGCGTAACCTGAAATTTTAGTTCAAGCTAGGGAACCTCTCTTCTCTTCTGATTTTACGCTACTTCCTCTTCTGTTGTTGTATTCATTTACTAGCCCATAACTGGTAAGCCAAATATCCATTTAATTTTTGTTCGCAGAATGGCTATTTGGATCAAGTACTAGACTGGATTCCAGGAATGAAAGATATACGGTTAAGGGATCTTCCAAATTTTCTTCGTACAACAGATCCAGATGATCATTGTTTCAACTTCTGCATGGAATGTGCTGAGAGAGCATCTGAAGTTCCTGCAGTGATTTTCCATACTTTAGATGCTTTGGAGAAAGAAGTCTTGAGTGCTCTTTACTCAATGTTTCCTCGTGTCTACACGATCGGTCCACTTCAATTACTTCTCAATCAAATGAAAGAAGATGATCTAGATTCTATTGGATATAATCTATGGAAAGAAGAGGTTGAGTGTCTCCAATGGCTTGATTCCAAGAAACCAAACTCCGTAATTTATGTGAATTTTGGGAGCGTAGCGGTCGCTACAAAGCAGCAGCTGATTGAATTGTGAATGGGAGTTGCTAAAAGTGGTCACCCATTTTTATGGATTATAAGGCCTGACATGGTCACAGGCGACTCCGCCATATTGCCACCGGAATTTACTGACTAGACTCAAGACAGGATTTATTTCTAACTGGTGTCCACAAGAGGAAGTTCTCAACCACCCGTCAATAGGAGGTTTCCTAACACATAGTGGATGGAATTCAACAGCTGAGAGCATATCTTCTGGGGTGCCCATGCTTTGTTTGCCATTCTTTGCTGATCAACAAACAAACTGTAGGTACACTTGCAATGAGTGGGGCATTGGAATGGAGATTGATAGCAATGCGGAAAGAGATAAAGTGGAGAAGCTTGTGCGAGAGTTGATGGAAGGAGAGAAAGGTAGGGAGGTAAAGAAAAAAGTCATGGAGTGGAAAAAATTAGCGGAGGAAGCCGCTGGTCCAAGTGGTTCATCATCTATGAATTTAGACGAGTTGGTGAAGGGAGTGCTTTTGCCATGAAAAATGTAAATCCTAGAAATCTGGAATGTTTCCTCTGTTTTCTGTCTTGTTTCAGGGTTCCATGAAATATATATGTATATATTGTCCATGGACGATTTTGATTTTAATTTGGATCCAATCCTATTAAAGTTATATCATTTGATATTTTATAAAATATAATTTATTTATAATTAAATTTGAATCGATATTGTAACAATCCTTCAACCAAAAAAAATAACAATCTCATATCAATTGAAAAACAAAATAACTAAATTTTTCTCTCTCTCAATTCCTCCTTCCTTCACTTGATTCTTTCTTAGATTAGTATTTTATAAATTAGACTTTATAAGTTTACAAGGTTATTCTCTCACTTTTTTTATTTTTTTTCCTTGGATTTTTTTATGTTTTTGCCTTACTTGTCTCTCTTTCTCTCTTGCCTTTTCTTTTCTTTCTTTTTCTATTTTTTTTCTGCCTAGTCAACAACATATAAAAGGAAGGACGAACTAATTTATTTTATTTTTTAATGACAAATAATCATTTTACCCTTAATGAGTAGCTTTGCTTGTATTTGATGTTTTTTTTCTGTTAACACTACCAAACTCTATTCATTCTAAAATTTTAACCAAATTTTATTCAATATGTTTTAAGATCTCTCATAAAATTTTGGCTCAATCTGATGGTCAGATTGAAAATTACACCCAATAACGTAAAACTTGTCAAATTATGATTTTTCATCAAATTTTTTAATTTCTCCAAAAATTATGAAATTTTAACCCATACTAAAGCATCATATTAGAAGGCTTCATGTAAATGTTTAGAATTTTTTGATATCTCAATTGAGAATTACAAATTTCTTTACATAAAACTAGTAAAAACATATTTAAAATCTTGACCTCGGCTAAAGCCCACCCGAGCCCATACATGCCTCCGCCCTTGCCCATGACCAAATTTCTCTTTGTAATGTTTGCGCAACAAATTTCTTGACTCCTTCTCTGGACTTTGTTCAGTTCATATCAAGATTTCTTTATATTAGTTTAATTCTTTAATTATTTAGAACTTTATATTCATATATATATAAAAAAACTTGTGATTCAACATTATTAAGCAAAACAAAAGTAAAGAGAATAAGTAAAAGAGCTTAAAGAGAAACATATAATAAAAATATATTTTTCTCTCAATCTTCTTTTTGTTCTTAAGTTTAAGATAAAGGATTATGCAAAAATGAATACTCTATTTGAGTGTGAAGTGAAGATGTCTAAGAATGATGAAGATAAAAAGATAAACTCTATAAAATTCAAAATATTAGTTGAGAGTTTAAGATATTTGACATCCACTTGTTCGAATATTATTTTTAGAGTAGGACTTATGAGTTGAATTTGGCTTATGTTATGGATATTTTAATAGCTTTAATCATATGGGCTATAGTAATAGTGATTGGGTTGGAGATATGAATGATAGAAAATGCACAAGTTTTTTTTTTATATATATATATATATGGGAGACATGGCATTCACATAAAGTTCAAAGAAGCAATCTATAATCATTTTATCAACATGTGTTTGTCATTTTATATAACTAAGGAGATTATTGAAGGAATTGTGAATACCACAAGAGAATTCTATTGAAATTTATATATGCAACTCCTCAATTATTGCATTAGCAACCAATTCAGTAATTCATGATAGAAGTAAGCATACAGACATAAGATTTCATCACCTATGAGATTGCTTTACAAATAAGAAAGTTAAAGTTAAGTATGTGAAGACACAAGATTAAGTTGCAGATATATTCACAAATCCACTCAAATATAATGTTTTTATCAATATGAGAGATGTGTTGGGAGTTATGAAGAAATCAAGTTTAAGGGGGATGTTGAAAATAAGCTAGATTTCATTTATAAAAAATAGAGGAACCGATATATCGGTTGAAAACCGGTTGATCGGCTTGAATAAGTTGAATTGGTCAACTAGTTAAGTTGGCAGAATACAATTCTTATTTAGATTATAATTTCCTTGTTTTAATTTAATTTTTTAATTGTCTATGACTTTATGCCTATAAAAAGGCTTGTAATTCAACATTATGAATAGGTACAAAAAGAAAAAGAATAGCTAAAAGAGCTTAAAGAGAAACACTTAATAAAAGTATATCTTTCTCTTAATCTTTTTTTTATTCTTGAGTTGTTGACTTTGTATTACTATTTTTGACAAAGTGACTATAGATTACTTCTTCAAACTCCATGTGAATGATGTGTCTTTAACGTGGAAAACAAAACTTGTAATGTTTTTTCTATCATTCATATCTCTATCCCAATCACTATTATTATCACTATAACCTACAAGTTCAAAGTTATTAGAATAACTATATAATAAGCCAAAATCAACAGTACTTTTGATATACTGAAGAATTCATTTTAAAGCTTTGAAGTGTATCATAACAAGTGTCTCCACAAACCTACTCATAAGTCCTACTCTAAAAAAAATATTTGGACGAGTGTATGTCAAATATCTCAAACTCCTAACTAAGCTTTTAAATGTTATAGAGTTTATCTCCACCCCTTTATCATTCTTTGACATCTTTAATCCATACTCAACTTAAGTATTCACTTTCATAAAATCCTCCATCTTGAACTTTTTTTGAACCTCCCTTACAAACTTCTCTTGATTCATAAAAATTTTATTTTCCTCCTTGTTTGATTTCAATTCCTAAGTACGACATGGAACCAATATTTGTTATCTCAAACTCAAGAACAAGAACAAGAACTAGACAATATTTGTTATCTTCTGCCAGCTAACTGCTCTCGCAGCCACCACATGACACTTCGTCCACACTAACCAAAACAGGTGCATCTTAGTGTGTCTCAGTCCTCTACTCCCATGCATTCTGCTCAGTCCCCTGCTTCCGTGTGTTCTACTTCTCCTGTATGAACCTCTTATGTTTAAAGACGCCACTCAGCATTCGGCATGGCAGCAAACTGTGCAAGATGAGATTTGGGCTTTGCAATCTAATGGTACGTGGACTCTAGTTCCTTACTCTTCCTCTATGAATGTTGTTGGCAGTCACTGGGTTTATAAAATCAAGTGGCGAGCGGATGGTAGTTTTGACAAGTATAAAGCCTGTTTTGTTGCCAAAGGGTTCACTCAATAAAAAGGAATATACTATCTTAAGACTTTCAGTTCAGTTGTTAAGCCTACAATTACGAGGTTAGTACTTACTATTGTTATGTCCCATGGGTGGTTTATTCATCAACTTAATGTTCACAATGCTTTCTTGGATAGGATCCTTCTAGAAGAGGTGTATATGGAGCAACCACCTGGTTCTTCTCACCCTACTTTACCATCTCATTTTTGTCACCTGCATAAATCTATCTATGATTTAAAATAGGCTCCCTGGACATGGTATACCAAACTTAGTGACTATTTTATTTCTCTTAGTTCTCGTGCCTCTTATGTTGATCCTTCTTTGTTTATTTACTTTAATGGCCATGCTCTCATTTACTTGCTTGTGTATGTGGATGACCTTCTTCTTATTGGGAACAATTCCACTCTATTGCGCCACTTAATTACTTTACTGAATTCAAAATTCAAAATCAAGGATTTAGGCTATGTGTATTATTTCCTGGGAATTGAAGTCACTAAGACTGTCATAGGACTTATGCTCTCACAACATAAATATACTCTTGATATCATTCAGAGAGCTAATATGTCTTCTTGTAAAGTTGTCGATATGCCTGCTTTATCCTCTTCTGAGCTATTGTTGTCCTCAGATACTCAATATTCTGATCCTACCCGTTATTGATAGATTGTTGGTGCCTTGCAGTATCTCACTTTTACTCGCCTGGATATTTGTTATGATGTTAATAAAGTATGTTAGTTTATGCACTCGCCTACCGATGGCCATTGGTTCCTTGTCAAAAGAATTGTCTGGTATCTTCAAGGAACGGAATCTTATGGTCTGCACATCACTCGGGGTTCCTATTTTTCCTTACATGATTTTACATATGCTAATTGGGCTGGTAGTCTTGATGACAGAAAATCCACTGATGGCTAATTGGTATATCTCAGCCGAACACCTATTTCTTGGAAGTCTGGAAAACAACGCACGACGGCTCATTCATCGACTGAACTAGAATATAAGGCTCTTACAGATGGTACTGCTGAGATTTTATGAATTCGAGCTCTGTTATCTAATCTTCATTTCTCCTCTAATCCTACGACTATCTTTTGGTGTGATAATTTGGGTGCTACCTACTTGTCTGTCAATCCTATCTTTCATACTTGCACTAAGCATATTGAAGTCAATTATCATTTTGTTCATGATCGAGTTGCTAAAAAAGACATTGAGGTTCAGTTCATCTCCTCCAAGGATCAGCTTGTTGATGTTCTTACCTCTTCCTCATATGTCCTTCATTTATTTTTAGTCCAAGCTTCATGTGGAATATTCACCTCCTTTGGTTTGAAGGGGTATATTATGAAATGTTTATTATGTATATTTATATTTATCTTGTATTTACTTTATATAGGATTCTGATCATGTGTAGTATACTACATGGTTAGTATTATGTACAACCTTATATATTTATATATACATGGGGAGAGCTAATTCATTCAATCACAGCCTCCAGAATATATTCCAAACACGTCTTCTCCGTTAACTTCAACTCAAGCTAAAAGTATTTTAAAAAACAATTAGAAGGAAGAACAACATTAATTTCGCGAGATTTTTCATGAAAAGAAGCGTGGCGTGTAGTGTTTGTGAAGGACTCAGTCAGCCGGAACCCCAATTCATTGAACCATTGGACGTAAATATGATGTTTTGTCCTTGGGGAAAATTAATACCAAGCAATCATTAGTTCAATATTTTTGCCGTGATTTCAACCCAGATGAAATGGCAATTTTGGTGAGAATATTCATGCCTTTATGACTTTGCCAATATGAAATGGCAATTTCTACCTTCTCATCAAATGCAATTGTATAAACTCCGTTTGATCATCAATTTGTCTTTGATTGTTTCACACCATAATAAACCGTAAAAAAATTGTTAATGAAAAATTAAATTTTATAATTTATTTTGATTTAATTTTTATAAAATTATCTTGATATTATATTTCAAGTTGTGGATATGATATATTAATTTGGGTTAATTTTAGTTATTTTTTGGATTTTATTTTTTAATTATTTTATTTTTAATTTTATCTTTTAATATATATATTGAGTTGTTTGGGAAATAAATTTTACATTTTGTTTTAATTTTCTTTATATAAAGTTATTATAGTCTTATATTTCAAGTTATCTATTTGATATGTTAACTCAGATTGATATAAATACATCTAATATTATCTTAAATTTATTTTTTTATTTTTAATATAAATATATCAAAATCATGAAAAATATTAAAAAAACATGAATTTAATATTTTTTTTTCAAGGTAAACAATATTTTAAAAAACACTTAGAAGCAAGAGCAACATTAATTTCACAAGACTTTTCATGAAAAGAAGCGTGGCGTGTAGTGTTCGTGAAGATTCAGTCGGCAGGAACCCAAATTCATTGAACCATTGGACGTAAATATGATGTTTTGACCTTGAGGAAAATTAATACCAAGCAATCATTAGTTCGATATTTTTGCCGTAATTTCAACCCAGATGAAATGGCAATTTTGGTGAGAATATTCATGCCTTCATGACTTTGCCAAGATGAAATGGCAATTTCAACCTTCTTATCAAGTGCAATTGTATAAACTCCGTTTGATCATTAATTTGTCTTTGATTGTTTCACGCCATAATAGACTGGAAGACAGTGTGCGGTCGCCATCTGATTCATGTATCCGAGTACAATCTCGACAAATACGTCCAAGCAGCGAGGTGAATCAGCACAGTCTCCTGCAAAGATAATAATTGACAGCCCTGATTCTTGACCAAAAAAAACTTGAGATGTTGATGGTGTTGTGATTGGAAACAATGAACCTCTCTTCGCTTCTACGAAGAAGATGAAATTGATGATCTGTCCTCCTCCTTTCTTGTATAATGGACAGCATAGTTATAAAATCTTAACTCAGTGGTTTTATTCGATGACCCGTTAACTCGGAGTTCAGCCGGGGCTAAGTTTGGTTTTGAATTGTTGAAGAAGTTGATCGATGAAACTTGAGTGATTTATAAGAATTTGCGGCATAAACAATCTAGTCAATGTTTTATTAAATTTATATCCAAAAAAAAACAACGTTATTTTAATTTATTTATTTTTAATAAAACAATATGATTTTAATAAAATTTAATAAATTTGAGTTAAATCATCTTTAAAAGATTTTCTTATTTTTTAAAAATCATGTTTTGTCATAAAAATCATGTATGTTATGTTAGTTTAATACGTTATGTAATTAATCAATTGGTTGGTCACATGTGATATTATTATATTTATGTAAATATATATTTATTATTAATTATAAAGACTTAATTTATCAATGGAATAGAATAAAAATAAAGTCAATATAATAAAAATATTTTGCAAATAAAATTATAAAATTGTTACAATTATAGAATTTCTATTGTACCAAAACATTATTCTTAAAATATTCATAGTCGATACTTTTTTAAATACTAGATATTCATTAAAGTTGTAAGATTGGTATCTATTATATTCTTTCATTCATAAAAAAAAAGCAATTGATCTTATAAATTGAGGTATAAAAAATATTTAAAACTAATATTGAGATACTTGTTATAAAACATGTACAGTGAACTAAACTATATGAGAATTTTATATGAAGAAATCGCATATATTTATAGAAAAACTTATATGACAGTTGTTTAAGTGATTCCTAGATTTAATATCACTAAGTGATCTTATATAACAGATGTTATGCTTTGATCATATTACATGTTAGCTTAATCAAGGTAATGAAAAGACAAACATTAAGTATATCAAGAATTATATAAAGATATGTGAGTGATCAAGAGATGATTCATCATCCTGAATGAATTAAAAAAAATATTTGATATATGATTAAGTAGTATTAACTGAGAAATATTTGGTAAAAGTAAAATAAGATTTGAAAAAAGTTTTTATTCTTATTTAAATTAATTATTTTTAAAAGATAAAAAGATTATATTATTTTAATATATTTATAAATAAAAAATATTTTAAAAAATAATTATTGCCATATTCTCGAGCATTAATCACAATCTCTTGCAGAGATAATAATTGACAGCCTGATTCTTGACAAAAATAAAAAATAAAACTTGAGATGTTGAAGGTGTGATGATTGGACACAGTGAACCTCTCTTTCTCCTGGGAAAAAGATGAAATTGATCTGTCCTCCTTCGTTCTTTTATAATAGACAGCATAGTTATAAAATGTTAACTCAGTGGTTTCATCCTATGATACGTTAACTTGGAGTTCAGCCCTAGCTAAGTTTGGTTTTGAATGGTTGAAGAAGTTGATCGATCAAACTTAAATATCTTTATTGATAGCTTGTCATGTAATAAGAAAAATCACAAAAATTTTATGGTATTTAGATAAAAAATATAGCAATTATATGAACGTAAATAAATCAATATTCTCTAAATTAGATGAATTTTATCAAGATTTTGTGAAGTTTGATGAAGAATCTAAAGTTTTTATTATAGAAAAAAGGGATGATAATAATCCAAACCAAAAAAACTATTGTCTATACCATCTCCGATGATTTCTTCGATCTAGAATTGAAAACAAATTTGTTTAGCATTTGTCAGCTTCAAGAGAACGAGTATGAAGTTTATATAAAAAACAAAATATGTATACATGAGCATGACAATTTGGGCTTAGTTGCAAAAATGGGTGTGGTTGATAAATTATTGACTATTTTTATCATGCATTGAATTTGGGCTTAGACAACACGAAAATTCTCCCGTTATCCACTGGATACAAAAGCCAATAAATTCCATGGCCGGCATCAGTCTAGAATAATGATTTTAATTAGATTAAAATTAAAAGAGAAGATAAAAGGTAAGAACAAGAATTGGAATTGAAATCACAACTTCATTATGATTTTCTCTTATTTCATTTGGGCATTAGATAAATATCCTAGTAGTTCATGTGCTGCATCATCGTAGCCGCCATCCGAGGAAATAAATAGATTCCTACATGAACTGAGTTCTTATGGGACTAAAACTTTCTGATTGAATGGTACAATATCCTGGTAGTTTATGCTACATCATGGTATAGTACATGTACCAGATCCGTGGTTATAATTCCAGAGTAGCCCTTCGGCTGCGGCACCTGAAATTTGATTTCAAGCTAGGGAACCTTTCTTCTCTTCTGATTTTACGCTCATTCCTCATCTGCTGTTGTCTTCATTTACTAGTCCATAACTGGTATGCTACATGTGCATTTAATTTTTGTTCGCAGACGAGAGCTTTTTAACAAATGGCTATTTGGATCAAGTACTAGACTGGATTCCAGGAATGAAAGATATACGATTGAGGGATCTTCCAAGTTTTCTTCGTACAACAGATCCAGATGATTATTTTTTCAACTTCTGCATGGAATGTGCTGAGAGAGCTTCTGAAGGTTCTGCAGTGATTTTCCATACTTTTGATGCTTTGGAGAAAGAAGTCTTGAGTGCTCTTTACTCAATGTTTCCTCGTGTCTACACGATCGGTCCACTTCAATTACTTCTCAATCAAATGAAAGAAGATGATCTAGATTCTATTGGATATAATCTATGGAAAGAAGAGGTTGAGTGTCTCCAATGGCTTGATTCCAAGAAACCAAACTCCGTAATTTATGTGAATTTTGGGAGCGTAGCGGTCGCTACAAAGCAGCAGCTGATTGAATTGTGAATGGGAGTTGCTAAAAGTGGTCACCCATTTTTATGGATTATAAGGCCTGACATGGTCACAGGCGACTCCGCCATATTGCCACCGGAATTCACTGACGAGACTAAAGACAGAGGATTTATTTCTAACTGGTGTCCACAAGAGGAAGTTCTCAACCACCCATCAATAGGAGGTTTCCTGACACATAGTGGATGGAATTCAACAGCTGAGAGCATATCTTCTGGGGTGCCCATGCTTTGTTTGCCGTTCTTTGGTGATCAACAAACAAACTGTAGGTACACTTGCAATGAGTGGGGCATTGGAATGGAGATTGATAGCAATGCGGAAAGAGATAAAGTGGAGAAGCTTGTGCGAGAGTTGATGGAAGGAGAGAAAGGCAGGGAGGTAAAGAAAAAAGTCATGGAGTGGAAAATATTAGCAGAGGAAGCCGCTGGTCCAAGTGGCTCATCATCCATGAATTTAGACGAGTTGGTGAAGGCAGTGCTTTTGCCACGAAAAAAAAAAATAAATTCCAAGGCCTAGAGCATTCCCAGTAGAAATTCATAATAAAAGAGAAACTAACACGCAATGCAATTGAATTGAAGTCCTGTTGAAATCTTCATCCTAATTGCTCGTTTCTCCCCTCGCATGGGCTGTGAGACTTTTCTCACATATCTTGCGGGAAGCTAATCACATGGCTGATAGAAAAATAAGAGGATGTCTTTTCTCACATTCTATAGCGAATCACTTTGATTTATACTTAGCCGGCTTAGCAGTCTACATGTTGGCAGGTTGGAAGTTAGAATGATAAACCTGGTTGGACTTGCTGCTGTGCAGCCCCCCAAACAGCTGAAAACTCTCGACACAAATAATGTATTATTTTAAATTTCTCCTCTTTGGAATGGAATTGCAAGTCAAATGAGCTGGCCAATGATTTATTTTGTATTATTTTTAAAGATTTAATTCCATTTAAAATGCAATTATTAACACTAAAAATATTGTAAATCAATTATTTTAAATTAAATTACAACTTAAAAATAAAATTGACAAAATATAAAATGAACCTCTTAAATAATTTATTATTTATTTCTTCATAAAATATCTAAGTCAATATTTCGATCTAAATTTCAATAATTTACAAATAAATATAATTTTATAAAATCTATAAAAAACTATAATATATATAAATCATAAATTCATATAACATTTGTTTCAGAAAAAATAATAAAACAAGAAAATACCTAAATAAAATACATAGACTATAAAAATAAGCAAAAAAAAATAATATTTTAAAATTATATTTAAATTAAAAAAAAATTAATTACATAAAACGAAAAATTTTCGATAAAAATTCAATAAAAACACGAATTCTGACAATCTTTTGCTGGGAAAGTGATCTTTGAGTCGCAACAAAAAAGTTTGTCTAATTACTTAAAAAAATTGATACTGACGCCATTTTAGATTGAGTCATCATGGTGAACATAATACAGTAATGTATTATAGTACAGGTTTAATACAGCTTGAGGATCTACTGCAATGTAAATGATTGTTTTGCTCCATGATTTAAAAAAAAAAAAAACACTAAAAGTCATTGATGTTTCCTAAATATATTTCTCTGTTCATTGTGAAATGACATTTTCACCTTTAAACAAAACATTTAAAAAGTTTGTAATTCAAAGTAGAATGGTTTTTTTTTAATGGTGAGAAAAATTAATCATAATATCTTTGTTATCACAACAAAATTGCTATTTTGCCCATAAAAGCAAAAAAATATTACCGCAATATTTTTGCATTCATTAATTTTATACTAGTTATTGAATTATTCATAATTCTGTAATAATATACGATACGACTAAAAGATTGATGTCTTCTTCCAAGTGTAGGAGTGTCGAAATAATAAATAACCCGACAAAATTGGAATCGAACTATAAGGAGATTAATTATATAAATTATAAATAATAATAATGGTTGTAGTAGTAGTAAACAACAACAACAAAAACAATAATAATAATAAGATTGATGTCTAATTTTTGCATTCACTAAAAGAATATTTTTGCATTCACTAATTTTATAGTAGTGATTGAATTATTCATAATTCTTTAATAATATATGATACGACTAAAAAATTGATGTCTTCTCCCAAGTGTAAGAGTGTTGAAGTAATAAATAACTCGATAAAATCGGAATCAAACTATAAGGAGATTAATTATATAAATTAATTAAATTCCTTTCATAACATAGGTGTTGGTTATACCATACGGTTGGACTATGAAAATATAAAGTATTTGTTGTACCAAGGGTTATACAATATAAATCTAAATTAACCATTTAAT
>NW_011500151.1:191737-211596 GCF_000495115.2 Populus euphratica | reverse complement strand
AGTGAACAAGATAACAAATACAAAACATGTTAGTATCAAACATTAAAATCCATGTTAAGTTTTCTTACACCATTAGTGTAACCTTTTCACCTTGACATAATAAACTTAACTAAACATAATGAAAAAAAGAAACATAAATAAATAAGATAAGAACATAATTATATAAGTATAATAAAGAAAATAAAATGCATAAACAAGAGATTAATGTAAACAAAACTTAAGCATTACAAAAATATAAAGAAAGAGATCAAGAACATGATCTTGATCTGAAAACCAAGATGCCTAAATGCATGGCAAATGGCTCCTTTTATAGGCTAAAATTTGAAACCATTGATTTGATGAGTAATTATTGAGTAGGTAACCACATCTTGACTTGGTGACAATCATTGTCTTCTTATTTGAACAAAACGTCATTTATAATGTCAGAATTTTAAAAGTTTTAGAAAATTGTTTCAGATTTCTAACAAAAAAAGAATCGGTGCATTTGGACTTCTAGAACTCGAGATATGGGCTGAACACTAAACAGTATATGGGCTGTAGGACAGATTTTGACTTCTCCATTGTTGCTACACTTTGAACTTGAAAATGACCTTTCTGAATCTTGGACTCTTCATGAAAGTTTTAAACCTATGTCTTAGCCTTCCATCCATATAGACCAGACCTAAATTCAAGTCTTACAGCTCCAGTTATGATCCAATAACCAAATGGTGTTCAAGTTTGGACTAAATTAGCATTTCTTTTCTAAGTTTAGCCCTCTCTTTATCATCTCAATTTCAGTAGTTAAATTCATTAATCAATCCTTTCATTTATATGATAGACCTACATTTAAGATAAATATTTACCATAAATTAAAGGTATCTTATAGTATTATGCATGATATTATAAAACATGTTATAATTAAGGAGTTATTAATACTTTGAGTGCAAAATGATGATATAAAACCTTAATAAAAATACACTTTTAAGTGTCAATCAATATACTAAAATAGTGAACATCAAATATAAATCTTAAAAAATAGATTAGAGTCATAAGGGAAAAGGTGAAGATTACTAATATTCTTTAAACTCCCATAACATCATATTGAGATTTGTATTATTTGGTCATATATATTATATACATGTGGTATTAAACACATGTTACAGTATCATCTTGTTTCCCTTGAAAAGTATGTCTTTATCATTAATATCGTACATATAACAGTTGAAAAATACTCAATGTCTAACTTTGAATTCATCAAAACTTACATATGGTGATAAGGTGATACTTAAAATAATCACTTAAGATCAAATTTCTAGCATTTATTTCAATGATTTCTTTATATATTTTTAATTGAGAAGACATTTTATAAATTAAGCTTGAGCACTTTTTAATTATTCAAATAACAAGTTAAAAATTACCTTTTCTTCTTTCATCACAATATATATATATTACACAGGTGATCTCATCTGTGTGAAAAAAACCAATCTCTTATATATTTTCATAATATGTTTTTAACATATGTCCTAAATACAAATATATATATATATATATATATATATATATATATGTTCTACAACTTATGTAACTAGACATCAAATTATTAATAATAGAAACATTCATAAATATAATTTGGGTGTTTGTGTGTAATCATAATTACTTAACATGTATGTTAAAAACATCTTTTGAAATAGAATTTGTAAATAGATTCCAACCATTTATTGCACACATATGTATTTTATGTTCAGTTTCTTTCTTATGTGCAACCATGTTCTTAACAAAATTATATATTATATTTTATATTGTATGTTTTGTTTTTTTCATAATACTTGGAGTCTTTTATATTAAACTATATATTTTAATTTATCTTTCATATTTTTCATATTAAATTTTAGATGGATTTGTTAGGTCTATGTTCTTTATTTATAAGAATGAAAATTGCATATACTTAGAAACCATAGTAAATATCCAAGACAAATAAAATAAACATATAAAAGGAGAAAGATTACTAAAGGTAACATATTTAATTTTTATCTGTTTTTTAATATCTTGCTAGGAATATTAGATTCCTATTGTAGTCTTTAATTAATGTTCACAATCTTTTTTTAATTTATCAGTTAATATATTTTATTAAACATAGATATTTTTCCATTTCTTAATTAACAAATTTAATGATGCCAAAATAACATTCATAATGTCGTACCACGCATGTAACACTGGATCTGATTCCATAATAATTAGTAAATTTTTTTGAATGACTTTACTATTTGACACAAAAATTTGAGAGACTTGTAAAAATAAAACATTACTAGCACAACCTTCTAGATTGCATAAATGGCAAGTGAATCGTTTCTAGATTGCATATATAGCAAGTAAATAACTTACTTCTTCATCTCTCTCACCGATCTATAACAAAAATTTAATGGAAATTTTATAGTATTCATGTTCATTCAATCTAATTTATTGAATTTAAATCGAATAGTCATGATTCAGTGCATGGAAAAAGTTGAAATAACTTACTTCTTCATCTCTCTCACCGGTCTAATCTAAGATATCGGAATTCAAAATGATAATGACATTTGGAATAGGATATATAACCATGTATATGATCCAAATCTACAAAATCCATTACTTGCCATATATATATATATATATAGAAAGAGGGAGTTTTTCCATGTGTATTTTAAAAGGAATTTTCGTGCCATCACTCTATAACCAGTACACAATCCGAGCATATACTGTAGCCAAGTGAATCGTTAAATTTCTACATTTCACGCTAGCCGAACCCTCTCCCTGTAACAATGATGGTTTACACTTTCGTGGGCTACTTCGCAGCAGGTTTGGCTGTTCAGGTTCTTGTTGCAAAGATCTTGAAATTATGCTGGATTGTCCTGTGGAGGCCATATGCCTTGATTGAAAGCTTTGAAAAGCAAGGAATCAAAGGGCCATCCTACTCTATCCTCCACGGTACTCTTCCTGAAATGAAGACCCTGCTAAAAGCTGCGAATGAAGTGATACTAGATACAAAATGCCATGACATCGCTCAAAGAGTTCAGTCGTACTATAATAGATGGTCCGCTGAATATGGTGATCAGCTCATTTCTTCCTCCTCTTTGGTTCTCAGTTTTGCATGCTACTGGGTATTTTAATATTGTTTAAGGGATTTTTCTACACTCCTAAACAATGTTTCTTCATATCAAAACCTATATATTTGTTATAGTTTTGATAATTACTCGAAGAATTACGTGAATATGGATCAATTTTATTCATCTCTAAATGTTGCAACAGTGGGAGCTGTGCATGTACATATACATATAATTCATTTGCACATGTGCAAATACTGTTAATAAAGCATCTATCCCAGACTGTTAAAGGTATAAAACAATATAGAAGATTGAGAACATAGAATCTAGACTCGACTATCTGATTCGATATGATATCAGAGCCTCAAAACCCCCCGCAAATAACCTGTAGCTACCACTTGACAAACCTCGAAAGACGGATTGCAAGCAAGGGGGGTGTTAAAACATCTGTCCTAGATCGAATAACTACAAAAACATAAAAGACTAAGAATAGGCCAGTACCCACCACAAGGGTTAAGCCTTTTGGATGAAACCTGTGTATTTGAGCTGTTAATGATTGATAAAAAGTGATGGAAAATGGAGGCATTTGTTATGATGTATACAGGAGAGGTATTTTTGTTCTGGCGTGGGGTGCAACCAGCATTAAGGATAGCAGACCCTAAGTTAGCCAAGCAGATACTATCAGATAAGTCTGGTGCCTATGCGCAACCACAGTTCGACCACAGATTATTATCATTCGCGGGGAATGGAGTGGGTCAATTGAATGGACCAGACTGGGTTAGACACAGAAGTATTCTCACTCCTGCCTTCACCAAGGACAAGCTCAAGGTATCGAACCTCTGATCTTAACATTATATATTAGTTTTGATGTCTATTATTATTTTAATTTGTTGAGTCTACCATCTTATGACAAAGAGAATGGCAGCATGCACCATAGACATGATTGACGATTGGAAAAATAGGGTTCGTATAGCTGACCGTCAATATATCACGATAGAAATGAGTGAAGAGTTTAAAAAGCTCACTTGTGATGTAATTACTCATACTGCCTTTGGGAGTAACTATGTTGAACGAGGAGAAGTCTTTAAAGCACAAGACGAGCTTATACACCATTGCGTTGCTACTATGGCAGACCTTTACATCCCCGGCAGCCGGTAATTTCTTCACTCAGTAACCTTCCTCTCTTCTAATACAGCTAAGATTCTAAGGGGTGATCTTGTGTGTGCAAAACCCTAGTGATTGCTCATTTTTCTTGACCAAATTTCTTCCTACACCATCAAACCGTCAAATGTGGAAGATGGAAAACAATGTGAACAAATCACCAAGACGCCTAATACAGGGGAGACTAGAGCCGGCCCAAGCTAGAGGAAATTTAGATGGATGTTATGGGGATGATGTACTTGGTTTACTGGTTGAAGCCTCAAAAACTACCAATAAGAGTCTCAAATTGACAATGGATGAAATCATAGACGAGTGCAAGCAATTCTTCTTTTCTGGCCACGAGACCACCACCAAACTATTAACTTGGACCATTTTCTTGTTGAGCTTGCATCAAGAATGGCAAGAAAGAGTGAGGGAAGAGGTGTTGACGGAATGCGGGATGGGAATTCCTGATGCAGATATGGTTTCCAAGTTAAAATTGGTAAACTATACAATAATGTTCTTCTTTTTTAAGTACACCAACAAAGCATATTTTTAAAATCTGATGAAGGGGGCTTTGCTTAATCTGCAGCTGAACATGGTTCTTCTTGAGACTTTGAGGCTGTATTGTCCTGTACTGGAAACCCTCAGGGAGACATCAAGAGCTACGAAACTAGGGGATTTCCAGATTCCAAAGGGTGTGTTCATAACAATTCAATTGGTGCAGCTGCATGGGAGTAAAGAACACTGGGAAGAGGATGCGAACGATTTCAATCCATTTCAAGAATGGAGTATCTCAGGCCCCAAAACACCCAAATGCTTTCCTCGGCTTTGGAATGGGTCCGAGAGCTTGCCTAGGTCAGAATTTCGCGATGCTGGAGGTGAAATTGGTGCTTTCTCTATTGCTTCAAAGGTTTTCTTTCTTCCTCTCTCCAGGGTATAACCATGCACCAGCTAACTACTTGACCATGGAGGCACAATATGGCGTCCCTGCTATTGTGAAGCCGCTTCTTTCAAAATAATCACCTTCCCTTGCAGCACTTCCACAATTTGCCACCTTACTATATATTAGTGAATGAACATGTATAAGATTGAGATCTTCCCCATTCATTGGCTGCATTATTCTGTTCTCACTTAATAAAATACGTATGGACTGTGTCTTAATTTATCATACTCTGTCCAAACTAGTTTGGTCACTTTCATAGCTGCAGTGTAATACTGCAAGAGATTCACAATGTTACTTTTGATGACAAAAAAAAGAAACTTTTGGTGAGAAAAGCCTAAAATTTGATTGGTGGTTTAGAATTACAAGATCTCAATCGCATAGCTCACCATTTGTTAATGAGAAGAATGGATGGATTTTTCTAGAAGAACTTGCAGCAACTAGCTTAAAAATATAATTATAACGCTTTTTTATTATTATTTAATATTAAATCAATTTAAAATTGATTCTTTTAATTAAACTCAGTCTAGAATTTCATAATATATGAATTTTAAAAATTAGCTCAAGTTTAGAAACTTTTCCCATATTATTTTACTTTTTTAATTAGTATTTTTTATTTTATTCTTTAATATTATATTAATTTTTTTATTTAATATTATAGTTTTTTTAAAAATTTTTTAGATGATGATTTTTGTTTTTACCTTTTATTGGCATGACTAAGGTTTAATCAAATTAAATATTTATTTTAAGAAACAAAGTTATTAAACATGATGAGTATATAATTTGTGTTGTGAGATTAAATATTTTAATCTTAGTTATTTTTTAATTAAATATGAAGGTTATGAATTTTCAGGAGCATTAGATATTTGAATAGAAGATGATTCTTCCATAATTTTCATATATTTATCCATAACAATTAATATTAAAAATATATCTAATTAGAGATTCTTTCTTACCTAACTAAATGAATCAAGACTTTGGTTTCTAAGTATTTAATACATAACAAAAATGCATCATGATATATTCTTTATTCATGTCCATTGTAGCAAAACAAATTCATTCACTTAATTAGAATATAAATTTTATAAATTTATTTAAAAAGAACCAAAGCACATGACACGCATTACCAGAATATGTGTTAAAGATTTAAAACTTGTTTTCTGGAACCCTTCAATTAGAAAAGAATTAAAACCTCTTGATCCGAGGTTGTCTTGTGCTGTTAAAACTATTGACATGGCTGTTGTTCTTCTGTGGTTTGATTCGCAGAACAATGGTTATAAATTTGGAAAATTAAGAAGAATATTGGGCAGCAAGTGCAGAGAATACATAAACCTGCAATGCTCAATATTGCTTTTATAGAAAATTGAACTTATAAAATACTGCATAAACCTGCAATGCTCAATATTGATAATTTTATAGAAAATTGAACTTATAAAATACTCAAATTAAATATGTATTTATTTTTATTATAAATTTTATTAGTCAAAATATTTTTTAGACAACTTGCATACATTTTGACTAAAAAAAAAAAATGCATCATTTTATTGCATGTTATATGCTAGATGAAATATAACCACAATAGTAGACAAAAGGACTTAATTGAAAAACATCTAGTATTTCAGGAATCTATGTAATAAAACTGATAGTTTGAGGATCAATATGTCCGTTATAGATGATTGTAGCACTAATTTAATGTTTGCCTAAAAAATTATAGTCATCTTTTTCTTGACTGACTTTAAAATCTTCCACAAACATCTACAACCACCGTAAGCACAACACCAGCTGACGTCTAAAATGTCACCACGTGTACTTTTCTTACACATGGCCGTGTCGTACTGGCCACCGTTTCAAATAAGTTCCCACGTCAACAACCCTCCACTGGTACCCTATATAAAGCCTCCCCACTTTCTCATTTCTTTTGTCTCGTCAACCAAACAGAGCATCAAACACGAAAAAAGAAAAAAAATTGATAACAAATCAGCTCCTTCGCTGTTTCTCTCTGTCTAGGCAATGCAATTCATCTACTGGTATCTATCTCGCTTTCTCTCTATAGCTTTAGCTCTGGCTTAGTTTAATTGTTTTTTTAATTTTTCACAAAATTCCTGTTTGTTTCCTGGGAAAATAAAAACTTGTCTCTAACTTCAATTTCTCTGCAGCCAAACAGAGTTATAATTTATTTATTTTTTCTTTTTTAATTTTTGTTGCAGACGGATTGCTTCCTTCCTTGCTTGCTTGATTGACTGATTATTATAAACACGTGATCAGAATGAGGTTATTAAGATTATGGTTATTACTCTTAATTATGATCGTGTTAAATTCAATTCCGTCGGAATCAGCTGTTTCGAGTATAGATCTTGGTTCAGATTGGCTAAAAGTAGCAGTAGTGAACCTAAAGCCAGGGCAAACCCCGATTTCAATAGCGATTAACGAAATGTCGAAGAGAAAAACCCCGGCTCTAGTTGCATTCCAATCTGGAACTAGGCTTTTAGGTGAAGAAGCTGCGGGGATTACTGCACGGTATCCGGATAAAGTGTATTCGCATTTGCGTGATATGTTAGGGAAAACTTATGAGCAAGTTAAGGAGTTTTTGGAGGCAATGTATTTGCCGTTTGATGTTGTGGAGGATTCTAGAGGGGCAGTTGCATTTTGGATTGAGGATGAGAGTGCAAATGTGGGATTGTATTCAGTTGAGGAGTTGTTGGCTATGATTTTAGGGTTTGCTGGAGATTTGGCAGAGTTTCATTCGAAGGCTGTGATTAAGGATGCAGTTGTTAGTGTGCCTGCATACTTTGGGCAGGCGGAGAGGAGAGCATTGGTTCAGGCAGCACAGTTGGCTGGGATTAATGTGCTTGCTTTGATTAATGAGCATTCTGGTGCTGCTTTGCAGTATGGTATTGACAAGGATTTCTCTAATGGATCGCGGTATGTTGTGTTTTATGACATGGGTGCAAGTAGCACTTATGCTGCGCTTGTGTATTTCTCGGCTTACAATGCTAAGGAGTTTGGGAAGACTGTGTCTGTCAATCAGTTTCAGGTAAATTTAATTTAATTGGTATTCAGTGATTATTTAGAATGTTATGTTTGTTATATGGTGGCTGTTCTGATGTTACCCAAAAAAAAAAAGTTCTGATGTGCATTTTGTGTGTTTTAGGATGTTTTGCTTTCCATAAATGATGGGATGCACTGCATATTGGCTCATTATTTTGTCATAGGTTTCTCTGTCTAGAAAATGGTTTAGTTTAATGTGTGGTAATATGTGCAAAGGAAGAGGAAAAAAAAGAAGAAGGATACAAATTGGGTATGGATATTAAAATAGAGGGAACTGGAAAGTGGATACTGAAAAGAAATATGTGACTGAAATGCTGCACTGTGGTCATTCTTCGTAGTTTAAGATTGTGGTTGCTCATTCTGATCTGAATCATGATGTGTGCTGGATGCTCGCCACTACTATTTTAGTATCCTGAATATTTTTCATTTCCATCCTTGTTCTATATAGTTTGTTGTACTTATTATGGATGCCTTGTTCAGTACTCCTAGCAATCCTGTTACTGTTTGATATATTTCCAGGTTAAGGATGTCAGATGGGACCCAGAACTTGGAGGTAGGAGTATGGAATCAAGGTTGGTGGAGTTCTTTGCTGATGAGTTTAATAAACAAGTTGGGAGTGGCATTGATGTGAGGAAGTCTCCAAAGGCAATGGCTAAATTGAAGAAACAGGTGAAACGTACAAAAGAAATCTTGAGTGCAAACACTATGGCTCCTATTTCAGTTGAATCCCTCTATGATGATAGGGACTTCAGGTCAGTGGATTCTTAAGTATTCCTTACTTTTTATTCATGGCAAGGTTTTATGCATGTGCAATTTTTGTCTACTGCCATGTTGCACTTCCTCTTTGCCCCCTGAACAAATGTCCTTGTGCATATTTATGGGAATTTATCTTTAACTTCTTATACTATGAACTTACTCCTCTTTGTTAGTGAGGAAATTATTTTAATTGACTGTGATGTTATTAAGATATGAATGCATACTGGTGGTTAGGTACTTTGTTGAGCTTGATGCTTGTATTTCAGTGGCACCTCTGTGGATTTCCTTGCCCAAAATCACTCAAATCATTATCTTTAATTTTCTTCCAGGAGCTCCATAACACGTGAGAAGTTTGAAGAGCTCTGTGGAGACCTGTGGGACAGATCTCTTGTGCCCATCAAGGAAGTTTTGAAGCATTCAGGTCTGAAGGTGGATGAGATATATGCAGTAGAGCTTATAGGAGGTGCTACCAGAGTGCCTAAGTTGCAGGTTGGTGCTATCTTCTTCAATTTTGAATAAGCCCATGAAAACTGATAATGCTGCATAGCAATAGTTAGAATAAACTTAATGTATAGGTGTTTAAAGCAAAGTATTTTTTTCTAGTCCATTGGTTGGTGTAGTGCAATAATAAATACCATCATTGTGTGTTGCCTCCATTATTGATCAGTTTTGGCCATCTTAGTCTATTTCTAGCCATTTTGACAGTTTTGTCCCCAAATGAAGTTTCAGCTTATCAAGCCCCCTTGTGTCAGCTGCGAATATATCATTTTTGGTGGTCCAACTTCCAAGCTTTGTTCTTTCTGTTTTTATTTGCTTAGATCTCAGAGATCTAATATCTAGGATAAGAATCGTTCCTTTATATTTTAAAACCTGAATTGTAGGAGAATGATTACAGCCTTAAAAGAAGGGGATGAGAGTAGTTTTGTTTTTAGGCCTTTTAGATGTTAAGAGCTGAAGTAGCTCTTAAGTATCTGGTCAGCATTTTCTCCCTATGCCATGGACGTACCTGTGTTTCAAATTGCATGTCCCTTCAATTCTTGAGTTTCTTTATTTTCATATCTGATTTTCATTAAGGATGCAAATCATAGAAATCTCCTTTGGCACATAACAGGCTAAGCTCCAGGAATTTCTTGGAAAGAATGAACTGGACAAACATTTAGATGCTGATGAAGCTATAGTTCTTGGTTCGTCCCTGCATGCTGCAAATTTGAGTGATGGAATCAAATTGAATCGCAAGCTAGGAATGGTTGATGGTTCATCATATGGATTGGTGGTTGAGTTAGACGGGTCTGATCTGCAGAAAGATGAGAGCACCAGGCAGTTGCTTGTGCCAAGGATGAAAAAACTCCCCAGTAAGGTAAATAACATTGTGACATGACTATTGTGTTAGAGATGGATAATCAGAAAAACCATTTTGATGGTCCAAATGCATCAAATTTTCCTTTCTGGTTTTGCTTATTATGTCTCGATTGATTTGTAACAGATGTTCAGATCCATCATCCATAAGAAAGACTTTGAAGTTTCACTGGCATACGAGTCTGATCTTTTACCACCTAGTGTTACCTCTCCTATATTTGCGCAGTATGCTGTATTTGGCCTGACAGAGTCAAGCGAGAAGTAAGGATAGCTATTCTCTGAATCATATGTAGATGTATATAATGCTTCAATGCTAGTAAGTTTTCAAGTAATTTCTTCACATAATCTCCTAACATCACATTTATCTTCTGTGTCTTCCTTGTGTTGTCTAGGTATTCATCTCGGAATTTGTCCTCCCCCATCAAGGCAAATCTGCATTTTTCTCTTAGTAAAAGTGGAATTCTTTCATTGGATCGTGCAGATGCTGTTATTGAAATATCAGAATGGGTGGAAGTTCCTAAAAAGAACCTGACTGTAGAAAATACGACGACTACCTCCCCAAATTTAACACTTGAATCTGACACTAAGAACACTACTGAAGAAAGTGATGTAAATTTGAATTCTGATGGTGTGACTGACAACTCATCCAACAATAATGTTGAAGGACCAAGCACTACTGAGCCTGTTACAGAGAAGAAGCTAAAAAAGCGCACTTTTAGGGTTCCCCTGAAGGTGCGAACAAGCTAGCATTATTAAAAGTCTCTATTGCATGGTAGAAAGTTTTCTGATAGAGTGTTTTACACCTTTCTTGTTGCTCATTTCTGTTGTTTATATTTCTAGATTGTCGAGAAGACAGTGGGACCTGGAATGCCTCTGTCCAAAGAATATCTAGCTGAAGCTAAAAGAAAATTAGAAGAATTGAACAAAAAGGATGCCGAGCGAAGAAGAACTGCTGAGTTGAAAAATAATTTGGAAGGATATATATATTCTACTAAAGAAAAGGTTTGAAGTCTTCAATCAATTCAACTTTTTTACAGAAATAAAGATCAGACATTTCCATTTCTTTTGATGACCATCTTTTGGGATCTTAAACATGATCTAGGTGTTTCTTACAAATTTATATTCATCTCTATGCTTGGGTGATATGGTTAAGATGGCTCTGGAACCAGTAATTGATTTGATTACTATTAGAAATTTAGAAATTTTCTTCTATTGATCATTTTGTTATTGGATATGATTAGTCAGCATTCCATTTCCTTTAATTTATTGTTGATATCCTTACTCATGGTGCCAGCTTGAGACATCTGAGGAGTTTGAGAAAATTTCTACCGCAGATGAACGGAAATCCTTCATTGAAAAGCTTGATGAGGTGAGTCTTTTTCCTGGTTTTTCTTTAGTGTTTTTAGGAACTTGAAAGGGTTTGTCATTTTAACTTCTCTACTTCAATTTGTGATGTGGGAGCATGTTGTACTTTTTTAGGTTCAAGAATGGCTATATACAGATGGTGAAGATGCCACTGCAAAAGAGTTTGAGGAACGCCTTGATTCACTAAAAGCTATTGGTGACCCAATATTTTTCAGGTACGACAGTTTCTGGTTGTAATTTTGACCTCTGCTATGATGCCAACTGCTGTTATTTATGCAAGTGTTGAGCTTGGCTATTTGAATTAGTTATTCCTAACTTATGAATGTTTTGATATAGGTATAAAGAACTGTCAGCAAGACCAACAGCTATAGAGTTAGCTCGAAAGTATCCTGGTGAGCTGCAACAGGTACTTCAGATACTGCAGTTCAAACACCTTTTATACGATAGGTTTTTCTTTTCTGGGGCTTGGATATGTTATCATTCAGTATTGCCATTACCGCCATGAAGCTGACAGAAAAACTAGGCTGGAAAAATTGATGAACATACAAATAATCAACTAATGTCTTTTGCTGGAAATACTCCCCTGTCATGTGGTATTTAACTATTTTTCCTCCTTTTTTCAGTTGTTTTTCCCATAATCTCTGTCGCTTTGAAAACTTAATGCAGGATTCGTTCTTAAAAAAAATTTGCATGCCATATATTCTCTCTTCTATGTAATCTGTTGCATTGGTTTCTTGAATTGAAAACTGTAAAAACTTGGGACAGAGGAAACAGCGTCTTGATATTTAGTATTCCCTCTATTTGCTTGGACAAAAGTGAAATACTGAAACAGGAAAAACTAACGAAACTGGAGCTTTGATAGACTGCAGCTTTTCAGAGATTGACTTAATTATTATGTTTTCTATGTGGCTTATTTGAAGACATCATAATTAATCACATTGACCTTTTCTTTTTTCACTGGCTGCAGATTGTAAAGGGCTGGGAGACAAAGAAACCTTGGCTTCCAAAGGACAGAGTAGATGAGGTGTTTTTCACATCTACTCTTACTTGGTCTCTTCATGAGATTTTGTTGGATCTGCTTAAGATTGGAACAGTGTTCAGCAATGCTTACATCTGGATATTGTGTTTGTGTGGTTTTGCAGGTAGTGGGTGATGCTGACAAGTTAAAGAGTTGGCTGGATAAAAAGGAGGCAGAACAGAAGAAGTAAGTTTTCACTGCTCTGGTTTTTAGTATGTCTTCCTTTTTCCTGAAATTTTTTATCGTTATGCTTGCGCGCGCGCGTGCACACATGTATGTATTGTTTTAGATTTAGACATGTAATTCTCTGTTGCTGCTTGCAAAATCCTAGTTCAAGTTATAGGAAGCACTGATGCACACATTCTTTAGCATTGTTGAATGTGCTTATCTCTCTCCATGGCAACCAATTTCTTTTGTTGTATTGAATTTGAAAGAAAAGGTATCCCTAATATGCCTGCAAGTCATGTGGCATGATATAGCATTCTAGACATGTTCTCCTCCTCCTTTTTACTCAAATTGTAGGAATAATACTTCTGCTTATAAGATGGAGATCTTTATTATTTTCTTGCTTTTGGGCTTGTGCAAAATCAAGTGACTTTCCTTCTCATATCTGAACAGGGCCTCTGGCTTCAGCACACCAGTATTCACATCTGAAGAAGTATATTTGAAGGTGTTCAGTCTGCAAGAAAAGGTATCTCTGCAAGTCTTTGCAACTCCTTAATTAAGAAATAAAAATTAGATACTGCTGCAAGTCTTCCTTGCCTGTACCATTTCAATTGATATTTGATTGCTGTTTGCATAGGTTGCCAGTGTTAACAGAATTCCCAAGCCAAAGCCTAAGAAGAATGAATCTGAAACCAGCAGCAATAAAACAAGCAGCGCTGATTCAACTTCTGGCGAGACTCCTGAAGAGGAGAAACAAACAACAGACTCGAATGGTTCCGCTGATGAAAAATTCAACCCAGATGGATCGACTGTTGAAGACGTCAACCCAGAACCCGAAGCTCGTGATGAGTTATGATTAAACTGGAATGACCTGGAGGATTCTGAGTTTAAAGTATGGAGGCCGTATACGAAAAGATGGGGGGGGAGACGCAACACTGCAATTTTAATTGACGGGCGCCAATTTTCCCAGGAGGCTGCTGCCTATTCATCATCCCTCATATATAAAGACGTTCCCCTTTGTGTAGAGCTCATGATTATACCCACCCAGATCGAGAGGCATTTTCCGGGAAGCTAGTTTGCCTTGGAGAGATTTTTGATCGATCATCTTTACTTGTTTACAAAACAATCGATAGCTATTCACCTTTCTTTTGAGGAAGAGTATATTCCATTTTCATTATGAAATATAGTTTCTGTTTCCACGTATGATTTTGATCCTGTTTCTTAGTCTTGCCATAATACTCGACAAAAAAGTTGGCTTGCGAGGGAAACCTTAAAACGGAGACACAGGAACTTGTCTCAAACGGATGAGTGTTGAAAGCCATGAAACAAAGGTTTGTGTCAGTTGGTGAACAAGGAAGCCGACATGTGTTCGACCAAAATATAAGAATACCCCACTTAGATAAATCGGGTCAAATCGAAGATGCAATCAAAGCTTTCACTCGATGGAAGAGCTAGAAAATGGAAGGGTCACTGATGCAAGCAAATGCCTCGCAGAAATTTGGTTTCTTGATACATCGGTCGATCAAATTATATGCAAGCAACTTGTATATTAATGTTATATATAAATGATTTTATTCAAATTTATTTTTATATAATAATTTATTTTTCATTTTCTTAATATTAGTTTTAATATTTTCATAGATTTTTTACTGGTGCACATGCAACACTTGTTAAGAAAAAAAAAAAAAGTTCGGCAAAGCAGCAAAGAAAAACTGGTATTGCATTAATGATCGACAATTGAAAAAAAAAAGAAACTTAAGGCAATACGCGTAGTTTCGTTTCTCCTTGTACATTTATTTGTTCTCTACTTCTCTTAATTCTTCTTGAATAAAGTAGGTTAGACTTGTATTAAAAGGCAATTGAGAATGAACATGTGGATTTTGAATAGCGATATACCGTTACATTTAAGAATGTTTTTTTGAAAAATATAGGGGCAACATTTACAAGTTTTAACATACTATTAAGTAGAAGTACAAAATTGATGAAAAATTGTATGCATCCTAATTTACATTGCAGCAATCATCAAGATCATGAATTTTCAGAACTGTTTGCAGGAGTACAATGATACATGTAATTTTATTCCAGCTATATTAATGGCATTTTATACTGACAAGAGATCGTACGTATACATCTATGTATCGATATTGTCAACTATATCAGGCTCTTCACATTATAGAATTTTCCTGCAGCTTCTCGGACCATCAAAATCCTGTGTGCTATCTTCCTGGCAGAAAAGAAATGCATGCTTGAACTCAATTAGGCGACTCCGCAAAGGTTACTAGCAGAATCAACTGTGTCCATAGCCATTCAAATGTGACTTCTGCCATTTCCAAGCATTCTGTAAACTCTTCTGAAGGTCAGTATATTGAGCTGTCCAGTTTAGCTCCTGTTGTATTTTGGAAGGATCACTGAAGACCTCAGCATAGTCTCCTGGCCGGCGATCAAGGTATTCAACCTTTATGTCCACGCCTGTTGCCTTCTTACACGCATCAACAAACTCCTTCACTGATCTGCCTGTGATTGAAAGGAATCATACAATCTTCAGGGTCAAGAAATGCAAGAGAAACTGACACTCGAAACAGAAAAAACAAAAGGACATAGAAAAAAACCTTTTCCAGTTCCAACATTGTAAATGCCAACTTTCCGAGGTTTGGCGTGGGCAAGAGCTTTCACATGGGCATCAACCAGGTCAGTGACATCGATATAGTCGCGTACACATGTGCCATCAGCTGTTTTATAGTCTGTCCCTTTAACCTAAAGCCATTGACAGGAGCAGAAGAGCTTAACTTCCTTGATGTGTGTATGACAATATTATAATTAATATCATGGGGACAAAGCCACAGCACTGAGTTTTCATTTTCTTTTTTAAGTTACCTTGAGTCCAGGTATTATCCCTCGAGCTGCATCAAAACAAGCACCAGAGATTCGGCCATGCTCACGAAGCTCAGGTCGTGGAGCTTCCCCTAATCTTCCTTCTGGGTCAGACCCAATAACATTGAAGTATCTGTAAACATAGGCAGGCATTATTTTGATCAGAATGCTGGCTGCTGGACAAAAATGGAAGAAATATTTCTATGAAACTAGATAAAGAAAATTCATGCAAAATCACTAAATTAAGTATCAGACAGCATGGATAACTCCTTCATAATTGACTTTGAGAAATTCTGCTTAAATGTCTGATTAATATTGTCGGGGTCCTTGAAAGAACATTGAAGATTAAGCAAAGAGAAACAATTGAAATCAGAGCACCACTCGCCTTAGGATCATGACAGCCATGTCAGTGGTGTTGGAGAAGTCAATTATGATATCTTCTGCCATTTTCTTTGCTTTTCCATAGGGGTTGATTGGAAGCTGAAATCATACACCAGTGTAAATGAGTAAAGCATGAAGAAAAATGAGTTATGGAGTCGTTTTGGCCTTGATTCAGAACAATCTTTCAACACAAGAAATCTGAAAATCCTCAGTTAGTAGAACAGGAATGCCAGAGTCAATATCGGTCTACACCTCAAGCAGCTATTCTAAATTTACATTGTTATTGTTTAGTTAAAGAAGGCATTATGAACTAGAAAGCTGAGAAGAAGAGGTTTCTGGCGTGTCATATGGGGATTGAGCTCCAGCATTTGCATATTGGAGTGGAAAAATCTTCATAGTCTAAAACAAAGAATAAAACAGAAACTTGCCTGAGGAGTTTCTTCTCTAATCGGCATCTTAATAGGTTCTCCGTACGTTGCACAAGTGCTCGAATAGATTAATGTCTTCACATTATGTGCAGCCATTGCTTCCAAGACAACCAAGGTATTTGATGTGATATTGTGATAATATCTGCACAGCATGGTGGATTTTAATGTGCTTCTATGGAAAAAGAGTTTTAAGATGGTAGCCGGAGGAAAACATTCTAGGTATACCTAAGGGGCTCAATTGTACTTTCACCAACATATGCAACAGCAGCAAAATGCATCGCAGCATCAAATGCATTTTCGGCAAAGATTTTGTTTACAGCTTTTGCATCTCCTAGGTCAGCATATATGAACTGCAATCTCCCAGGCTCTGGAAATAGCTCTTGAAGAACTTTAACCGCACCGAGATTCCCTCGAGAAAGATTGTCCTGTCAGAGGAGGCATTGAGGTTATAAATCCATGCAGCAAAATCACATGGTTAACTTCAATATCAGAACTCATATGATCAGACAGAAAGTGCTTCAGGTTTCCTGAATAAAGCATACCACTATAGTTACTCGGTATGAATCCTTCAAGAGTCGAAGTGCAGCGTGAGAACCTATGTAACCAGCACCTCCAGTCACCAACACGTGCGTTACGCCTAGCTCATGTTGGGAGAACTGGATATGATTAGGAAAGACAATGTATCACACAACACGAAAATGAGTTCTTAAAGACTCTGATGAAGGATTCACCAACACAGGTGCCCTTTTTCTTTGTCATAGGTGGTAATAAAATCTAACCTCGTAGATAACAAAGTTTGAGATTTGCTACAGATGACAACATGCACATGAATAACAGGCATAGATTGTAAGCACAAAGCTTTGTTGTCAAGATAGTAACATACCATGTCGGGGCTGGTATAATTAGGTGAGTACACTTGCTTGAGCATGACAATGCATACTGCAATGAAGAATGCAACTGCAATAACTTTTCCAGTAGAATTGCTCTTTCTTCTTGAATCCAGGAAATCCATACCTAATGGCTCGAACATAAAATCCACAAATATATTAAGCAGAAACAAACAATCAAAGTTCCAATATTAGATATGATCAAAGAATTATCCCAGTTAACTCATCCTAAAGGTGCCATCAAACTCTACTGATCAGTGAGATTTAAGAACATGAAGTCAGAGCCAAGGATGAAGGGTTGTCGAAAAGGCCATTAACGGAGCCCTTGTGCACCATCAGAAATCGAAAAGCTCACCGGCTTAACTAATCAAGATTAGTAACTCTTAATCTTCTGATTTTAAAGCATAAGAAAAGGCATATGGGATAGTGGTAAGTCTTATGGCAACTAAATCCATCCTCCCAGAGTCTCAGAAAAACATGAAATCTGATTAGTCAATTATATGAAGGAGGTGAACAAGCAAAATCTCTTATGCTGTGTAATCTCTTGGACCATTTTTCCTGATACGCAACAAGAGTCCAATATCTCCAGAATTCTTGTTTGGAAACTAACATCTACATTTTTTTTATCTTTAAAAGCATAAATCCTGTGCCTCGACCACTAAAATGAAAGATGTTAACAAAAATACAGAAAGAAAAGAAAACTTTTGATCACGATGATGAACATACAAAGGAAAAATCAGTCAATACCGCAACCATCAATATGAAAAAGAATACCTTCAAAACTTCAATGATTGATGATAATCAGCCAAAATCACACCTCCAGAATCACACTTCAGCTGAAAAAGTACCCAATTCAACTCAAAGCTTTCATGAACTGAACATATATTTCACGGTCTATATATCTAAGCTTATGATCATCCTACAATCCCCCCCCCCTTAAATGAAGAAATCAATATAAAGTAAACCGAGTATCTGTCCCATTTAAATTAGGCATTTTAGAGTCTAGGCCTAGTATCTGTCCTAAGGAATCTTGAACGATGCAAGGATTTAAAGGAGAACAAAGAAATTGACTTTAAAAGGACACAAAAACAAGACAACCTAAGAATAGACATCAAAAATAGAACAAACACAAGATTTCCAATTCGTTATATCCTAAGAAAGCTAAATATTTAAAGAAGAATAAAAAAATCCCACCAACAAATTTCAGCTAAAACGTTAATTCCAATACTAGTCTGCCAAACAGAATCAAAATCAGATTTTTCATTCAGAAATTAAAAAACCAATCACTTCTACAGGAACCCACCTAAAATCCAACCAGAAAACCAACAAGACTTTGCAGTTCCGATTTAAAAAAACAGAGAGAGAGAGAGAGAGAGAGATGGCCAATAGGTTGAAAGGGAGAGGAAAATAGAATCAGAACATAGAAACTGGCTAGAAAAGAGTATACAACTAACCAAAGAATTAGACAACCTCTTCAGTGATTTGAAGAGAACATGGAACTAGCCAAAGAATTAGACAACCTCTTCAATGATCTTAAGAGAACACCAAAGACACCATACAAAGTGTCAAGGATTGACAGAGTGATTCTGAAGACAAGTAGCAGAAATATTATAGGAACATTTAAAGTCAAATCATGAGGTTTTAAAATGAAGGACGTTGAGTTTTCTAAATGGAAATGAATAAAGAATGGAAAGGTGGTGAGGATGTGAAGGGAAAAAGGTTAAAGATTTTGAAAATAGTCGAGGAAGGGATGATGAAACCGCCATAGATGTGAGAAGAGATGACTTGGACCAAGTCAAGTGGTCCTCGTGGATATTTTATATGCTTTGAATTGAGAGGGAAAACTAGACAATGATAGCTGTGCATTTGCTCAAATCAATTTCTGTCCACCTTGAGATTATTATTATTATTATTATTATTATTTTTCCTCTGGAGAAGTTTCTCTTTAGAAGAAAGTTAACTAATATTAAATTATAAATCAAATCTTTAATGCCGTGTTTGTACATGTGATCCATAGTAATGTTTTTGGTATTTTGTTTCGAATATAAATTTGAAAGTGGCTGATTAATTAATATACATCACAATTTTACACGTAATTTAATTTTAAAATCTTAATTAAAAAATACTATAATTTATAAATTTATAAATTTATTTTTTAAAACTGTATCTCCAAAAACTATTACAATATGAAACATACAATTGTGTCTTTTATGATTAGTGAGGTTATTGGTACATTAGAGATATCATTATTATTGAACTAAATTAAAACAAAAAAAATTGTGAGAATTTTACTCTTTATAATCTATTTTTTAACCATGAATGAACTTATAAGCAAGGCTTAGCTTTTTTTTAAATACCATTATTTAATGTATTTTTTTTAATTTCTAGCTATTTTTTTATATCAAATATAAAAATATAATAAATCAAAATAAAACAGGTCAG
>NW_011500151.1:153126-186614 GCF_000495115.2 Populus euphratica | reverse complement strand
TTTTTTATTTAAGATAATTATTAAATATATGTATTAACTTTTCAATTTATAATTAGAATTTTTTTGGTAAAAAAGATTCATTGAAAATATTTGAATATTTATTATTTTTATGCTTGAAAAAAACTATCCAACCCATTATGAATTGCGTGTCACATAGATCTCATAATTAGTGACTATAATGAGTCTGCTTATATCCAAACTCTTTTACAAAGTAATAGATCTCGTAACTTTAACGTGAATAGAAAAAAACATTGACTCATTAGGTCAACTATGAGAAATAAAATAAAATAAAATAATATTGTTTAATAAAAAAAAATTGAAGGAAATTAATCAAATAACATAATAATTCATATATCTTTTTTAATAGTTGGTGCTCAAGCCTATAATTTTGAAATTTATTTTAAAATTAATCTGGGATAATGCTGGAATTACAAACTAAAAGAGCCGTTTTAAATTTATTAAAAAAATAAAATACATTATTTTAATAATTTTTTTATAAATTAATAGATTGACGGCCAAGCATTAGTGAGACCCGAATTGATCAAATTAAAAAGTTAACCAAAATTCTTAACCTAGACTATAAAATTCTTTTTTTTTTAATATATTTTTAACCAAACTGGCAACAAGATAACCAAAATTCTTAACCTATTTTTAATATATTTTTAACCAAACTGGCACAGAACCGGGATGATCCGCCATATGAGTCCGAGTTTTTAAACAATGCTCAAACCGCGTCTCGTAACAATGGAAAAAAGGTGGAAAAAAGCAATACCAACTTGCAAATAATAACCAATAATCTCTCTAAAACCTAACCGTATATCTCTCGAAGTGCACATGTATGTATACTCCACAAGGCAGAAAAAAGAGTCATCCATTCTTCTTTTCCTTTTCTCTTCTCCTTCGACGCTGAAAAATAATCCTTCTCATTCCCTCTGTCTGCGAAAGAGGGGTTTCTTTCCCTCAAAATAAATCCTAACTTTCTCGTTATTTACCCCTCCATGCCATTCGCTTAAACGCTCTTCCCCTTCTTTGCATGAGTGAGTCATAAATCACTCACTTCTTTTAGGGTTTTTTCTTTTCTCTTTACCAGTTGAAAACGTGAAACGAAGTTGTTCTCTTTTCGAAATCTAGGATTTTCTTTCTTCTTTTTATGATTGTTTGCAGGTTTTTGTAAATATGGAGCGATCTGATGGCAAAGATTTCAAGGAATTCACTGACTCTTCTTCGGGTTCTTACCTCCCTCACTCTCTAATTATTTGGTTTTGGCTTTCTTGTGTATGATTTTATGTAGTAGAAGAAAGATTGATTCTTTTTGGGAATTGATATAAGGGTTTTTGTTGTGGATGTTGAGAGATGAAATGGAATAAAAAAGAAGAGAGCTTTTGGACTTTAAAGGGAGTTTTATTGAAGCTAAAATCTTGGGATTCAAGAAAGATTGCTTTTTTTATTTATTGGTTGGGGTAAATTCTTTAGATTTGGGAATGTACTTAGATTTAGTCTAGGGCTTATTTTTCGGTTTTGTGTTTGTGAAGTTTGTGATTTTTTTAATCAAAAGTTCTCTTCTTTTGTTGTTTCAATGAATATTGAGCTTTGAATTTTAATGTTTTGTTGCTTTTCTTTTGCGTTTAATCTTGTAATGCAAAGCAAGATGTGATCTTTTGTGATTAAAGTTGCAAAACTGGAATAAGGTTGGTTCTGAATTGTGTGAATATTAGTTTATAGTTCATGATTTTAGGTTGGATTGGTAATGTGATAGTCAGGTACCCTGTCGATAGAATGGCTGTGATGTGATCATGTTCATGTTTGCTATGGCTGAAAACATACTCAGCTTGGGGATAAATTCTTTAGATTTGGGAATATGCTTAAATTTAGTGCTTGTGAAGTTTGTGGTTTTTTCTGTTTAATCAAAAGTTCTCTTCTTTCGTTGTTTCAATGAATATTGAGCTTTAAATTTCAATGTTTTGTTGCTTTTCTTTTCTGTTTAATCTTGGGATTTTAGGTTGGATTGGTAGTGTGATAGTCATGTACCCTGTGTTTCGATAGAATGGCTGTGATGCAATCATGTTCATGTATGCTGTGGCTGAAAACATACCCAGCTTCTGTTGTGAACTTTCTTGAACTCCTTCAGGCTCTCACATCATATCAGATCAATGTTTAAAAACCACAAAAAATGAAAGAAAGAAAATCCTATCTTGCTGCACATTTGCTGTCAATCCGAGCTAATTTTTTAAGTAGAGTTTAAATTGTGAAGTAGTGGGTTTTATTGGATGTGCATCGGGGCTTCTTTTGATGCATATTATTGTACTTGTTAGTCCTTGGCTTTTACTCCTCTGTTTAGGGTGCAATTTGGTGTTATATCCTTGAAGATGAATTCAGATAACTCAGTTTTCCTACCTATTTATGTGGACGTGTGTGCTCAAGCATGCACTTCTGTTAAAACTTCACATAATTTTTTGTTCAAACTACCTTTCAGGTGCACTCTTTGATGCTTCACGGTATGAATTTTTTGGTCAACATGATGTGGAAGAAGTGGAGTTGGGTGGTTTAGAAGATGAAGGTGACAATCCTGTGCTTGGACCTGCCGATGATGAGTATCGTTTGTTTGATAGAGATGAAGTAAGAATAGTTTTCTTTTTTGTGTCTCCTGTAATCCATTTCACTCTTATTCTCACCCTTACTCTTGTACTGAAAACTTTTTTTCCAATTCGTGAATGCTGGATTTAACCTAATTTGCTTATTGTTTAACCTGTATTATCTGTTTGATTATATTTACAATATGTGTACTGTTTTGGATGCAGACATCAATTAAGGTCTTATTACATAGTAATTAATTGTCATTGTAGCTTGGAAACTTGGGGTGATTGTTGTCACTGCGCTTTCATTACTAAACCAGAAGTTTTAAGTTAATCAGTCTAAGTTAAAAAAAGATTAATACTGAGCTAATTATGGCATTTGTAAACATAGAAGGTTAGTGATACATTTATATGTTTTGATTTTTGAGTGGTAATTATTCTTTTGAAAACATAAGAGGTTGCTGATATATAGTTTGATTTTGCATGGTAATTATTCCTTTGAAAACATATGAGGTGCTGATATATAGTTTTATGTTTTAATGGTAGTTTTTATAAATGATCATTATATGTGTATCAAATGAAGTTTCTAGGTCCATATTTTTTTTGTGGATGAAAGAAAATTTATATGTGACTTGTGTAAATAAAAAAAAAAATCACTCATTTCATAAATAAAATTTATATGTTCTTCATGTAGTCATCTTAGAAAAAGGAGCCTGTAGACCTTGTACTCTGGCAGAGGAGAATGACCTTTTCTTTGCTTAATTTGACAAAGTCTTAAGTGTAGCTGTTTGGGGTCAGCTACTTTTGTTCTTTCCTATGTTTTTATTATTTCAGTGTCCATTCTGTATTTGTTTAACTCTTATCTGAAGGGTTATTGAGAAAGAAAGATAAAACCTTTATTTTTTGGTTTGATAATTCTCTGTTCTGTTGCAGCCAACTATTGTCCATTGTTGTTTGCTCTTATCAAAATCTAATATTTATTTAACTTCTAGTTAATGAGAAAAGAGAGATTCCTGATTAACCATTATGAAAAAGGAGTCTATCAGAATCAAACCATGAAATCATGTAGCTGAGTCATAATTAAGATGCTGCACTATTGAAACTTCGGATTGCTGTTATAATGACTGATTTTTTTTTTTCATGTTCTTTTCATTTTCTTCTTTGATTTCAGGGTGTAAGTTTAGGATCTTTATCTGAAATTGATGATCTGGCAAGTACTTTTGCGAAGGTTAGATTCTTTTTTCTTTAACTTATACGGTAATTTAACGTGTATAACATACTATTTTATGAGTTCTACATGTTCATTTAATTCCAATATGTTCTGTTTATTAAGACGATAAGTTTAGTCATTACACATTTGCTACAAGGTTAATTGTTACTTGGATATCAGAATCACAAAAGCTAGCTTGGAAACATGTTTGTTAAGAGCTTAAAAAAACTGCATGTTATTGGGCTCCATACGTTTAATTGGTTTTATGATGCATCTCAATTTAAAAGTATCAAAACGAAGTGTTTTAATGGGCCCTCATGGTTTTGCCTGAGTAAAATGGAAAGATGCTAAGTTATAAGTTTGAGGAAGAGAAAAAGGTGGAAGGGACATTTGATCCCCTTCTATGGCGTTGATTGTTCCCTTGATCTGTGAACATATTTTGCATTATTTGTTGGTTGTATGACCCCCTTCTATGGCGTCAATTGTTCCCTTGATCTGTGAGCATATTATTTTGCATTATTTTCTTAAAAATTGTTGATAAAAATTTTAGAGTTTAGGAGAATGAGAGAAGAAAAATTGTCATGATCGAGAAAAGTCATTTCCATAGAAGAATACGAGAAATATAAATAAAATTAATGAAATGAAAGTATTTTAGTGTCACTGAAAGCCAGCTGAAGACATTTTGTCAAATTCTGCAGAAGCAATGCTCCATAGAGGCTAGAGAAGGCTAAGAAAACCAATCTTTCTACCCTATACTTGACTGGGTCTTTGAATATTCTTGAATTCTGGTCCATCCAGGTACTCCAGATCACCACAAACATTGTAAATGTGTCAAAAGTGTTCTTCTACCTTTCCATCCTTGATCAAAAGCAAATCTTTCCACCTGGTGATTTTCAGTACAACTAATACACACAAGATCTGCTCTCTTCCCCCTTCCAACCTTGATCAAAAGCAAGTCTTTCCACCCTGCTCTGTGATGAGACATATCGCCTCTATTTGATGTTAAGCACAAACATTACACCTTTTATTTTATTTTAAGTACCCCTCATTTTCTTTTCCTTTGAATGACACTTAGCTTTCTGTCTATCAAAACTCATCTAACAGAAAATGTATGTTCAGTTCATCCTCTCTCAGAGGCATTTAAGATCCTTCCTTGTTTAGACCTCCTCAATGCATACGCATACTACTAGCTTGCAAAACTCATTTCACAAAAGCATTTTGAGTTACTTATCCAACCCGAGGATCAGGGGATGCTTTCTAATGTTTTTTTTTGTTGACTTGTGAATTTGTTGTCCAAATGCATAGTTGAACAGAGTTGTAACCGGACCAAGAAATCCAGGAGTTATTGGTGACAGAGGATCTGGATCATTTTCAAGGGAAAGTGAGTTCAATTAATTGTAAATTTTGTTTACATTATCTTGTTGCACCAAATCAAGAAATTTCCTAGACTTGATATTCTGTAAATTTGCTTTCTTAGTCCTGAGATGACCATGCAGTGGTTTAGATTTAATTCTCATATAATTGTTGTTAGTGTATTTTTGAGCCAAGAAGTATATTGAATGGAAATGCCTTCCATTCTTTGTTTTCAGCTTGAAAGTTGAATTGGATGTTTTATCCTTGTGTTTTCTCCTCCAATACATGGACTTCACAAAGCCTTTCATAAACTTTTTTATGATTTTGTTTAGTTTTTTCCACAAGCCTGATGAGTGGTTAAATAGTTCTAGCAGAAGTCCTTTTCTTTGCATGCAGATCAGAAGGCCTTTTCTTCAGTAAGATGGAGAGTGGCTTCTTGGCTAAAATGGTTTTTTTCTTCATTAACCATTTTGAGATTGATTTAGTTGTTCTCATGAATTTCTGGTACATCCAGTACAATCAATTTCTGATGTGTCAGATCATTGTTTGTCTCCCAGTTTTTGAAATAAAAGAAATAATAAGATATTTTGCATGCATGCATACTTCACATCACTTGCTGGTGACTAGTGCAAATGATTTCTGTTGTGTTTTGCGAACCAGAATGTACATGATTATTTCCACCTTTCAACTTAGCATACCATGGCTAACAGTTTGCAGAGTAACATATTTTTAGGTCAGCATTACTTCTATAGGGGTGTCTAAGTATGCCTCCTGCCATAGCATCTAATACTAGTTTTCTTGTCAGGTTCATCTGCTACTGATTGGGCACAAGATGGAGAGTTTGCTGGCTGGTTAGATCAACAAATGTTTTGTGCAGAAAATGCTCAGGACAGCAAGAGATGGTCATCACAGCCCCAGCCTTCTTCGGCTCGTTTCTCAGAATCTAAACCATTGTACAGAACTTCCTCATATCCCCAGCACAAAACCATTGTACAGAACTTCCTCGTATCCCCAGCAGCCACTGCAGCAGCCTCACTTCTCAAGTGAACCAATTCATTTACCCAAATCAAATTTCACATCTTTCCCCCCACCTGGTGCTTCGCCACACCAACTCAATGTTGCTTCTCGTGCTGGTGGACTGCAGTCGCACTTGTCTGCTCCAAACCTCTCTCCTTTGTCCAACTCTAATCTTCATCTGGCTGGTTTACAGCATGGGTTACATTATGGTGGAAATCTGCCCCAGATCATGTCTCCTGGCCTTTCTTTTAATAATAGGCCACAAAAACATTGGCTTAATCATGCTGGTCTGTTACATGTAGATCAGTCTAGGCTCTTAGAGAGCATCTTGCAACAACAACTATCGCATCAAAATGGCCTAATGTCTGCCCATTTGATGTCACCACAGCAGCAATTACAACAGCAGCGACTGCAGTCTTCACTTCAACCATCACTGCCTCATTTTGCAGCAATGCAATCTCAGTTCTTTAATTCCCATCCTTCATCATTGCATATCAGGGATCAAAAACATAAATCATCCTCTCAAAGAAACCGGCGCTTTTCGCAGGGATCTGACACTAGTAGTCAGAAAAGTGATAGTGGCTGGGTGCAGTTCCGATCCAAGCATATGACAGCTGATGAAATAGAGAGTATTCTGAAAATGCAGCATGCTGCCACTCATAGCACTGACCCATATATAGATGATTACTACCACCAAGCTTCTCTTGCCAAGAAATCTACTGGGTCAAGAATTAAACACAATTTCTGCCCATCTCACATGAAGGAGCTCCCTTCTCGATCTCGTAACAGTGCAGATCAGCATTCTCATCTCCATTTTGATGCTCTCGGGAAGATTCCTCTCCCACCCATACGGAAACCTCGCCCCCTTCTTGAAGTTGATTATCCTAGTTCTGGTGATGGAAACTCTGAACAAATCTCTGAGAGGCCTTTGGAACAGGAACCTATGCTTGCAGCTAGAATCACTATTGAAGATAGCTTATCTCTTCTTCTTGATGTAGATGATATTGATCGTTTCCTGCAGTGTAATCAGTCCCAGGATGGTGGGGCTCAGCTCAGGCGTAGGCGGCAGAACTTGCTTGAAGGCTTGGCAGCATCACTCCAGCTTGTTGACCCACTTGGCCAAACTGGCCAATCTGTTGGACTGGCCTCGAAGGATGACATTGTGTTCCTGCGGTTAGTATCTCTTCCCAAGGGTCAAAAGCTTATCTGCAAGTTTCTTCAGCTTCTATTCCCTGGCAACGAACTCACCCGTGTTGTCTGCATGGCTATTTTCCGTCACTTGAGATTTTTGTTTGGTGGTATTCCCTCGGATACAGATGCAGCTGACACGACTACAAATCTCACAAAGACAGTTTCTGCATGTGTATATGGCATGGATCTTCATGCATTGAGTGCTTGCCTGGTTGCAGTAGTTTGTTCTTCGGAGCAGCCACCTTTTCGGCCTCTTGGCAGTCCTGCTGGGGATGGGGCCACAGTTATTTTGAAATGTCTTCTTGAAAGAGCTAGTAAACTATTACATGGTCCTCAGGCTTCTGCCAACTGTGCTATGCCCAATTTTGCTCTTTGGCAGGCATCATTTGATGAATTCTTTGATCTTCTTACGAAGTACTGCCTGATTAAATATGACACCATACTGCATTCAGTCTATGCAAAGACACCACCTAGTACAGAAGGTATTGATTTGGAGGTGCGTGCAGCTACAAAACAAGAAATGCCTGTTGAGCTTTTACGAGCTTGCCTTCCTCATACGAATGACCGCCAGATGGAGCTCTTAAGACATTTTGGGCAGCAACGCAAAACCAGCACTGGGCTGAGTGCATATCCAGGGAATAGTGGCCTCATAAACTCTGAATCAGTGAGGAGTTGAGCGAGGAAAGAATTAAAGATACTGCAACTGGATGACCATTCTGTGTATATCAAGCACAACGCTTATTTGGATACTAAAATGGTACTAATGTGCTTTGGAGCTTGGGACTGGCGGAGATTCACCTTTATTGTGAGTCTGGTTTTACAAGGGTTCATCTTTATCTGTTTAATATTTTCCTTTAAAAGATTATCAACGACTCCAATCTCATTAAACCTAAAGTCATATGCATAAATTTGTATCATGATGGAAAATATACATGGGAGATGGTGACTGGGATGTCCTTTTTCATTTTATGTTCTTCCAAGGAGCTTTATTTTGATGCTCAATGTTGTAATTCCTGGCAAACAAAAGCTAAAGCTTAGGGGATAGATTGTACAGGATAAGCACTCCCTTTTATTTTGATCTGTCTTGTTCATTGGAAGTCAAGGAAGTTGTAGTGAAGAGAGTTGTCCAATGTTCAGGACCATCACGCTGGATGTACTTGTTGGAGCATGTATCAGTCAGAACTGACATTCAAATTCTGTAATAAATTGCGAATGTTGTGGAGGTGCAAGAAATGTTCTGTCAGATAAAGGGGACTGGAAGTCCTGAAGTAAATGTAGTCAATTTCTCTATCATTTGTGAGAAACTGTTAGACTTAGTTTACCACATCATTGATTCCGTGTCTTGTGCTTATTTTATTATTTTTTTTAATTTACGTGGGGTGTTCGAGCCAGTTTACGCGTACCACGACTAATCCCCATGGCTCATTGAACATCCTGCAAGCCCAGTGAACAAGGCACCGCGGGGGTGACAGGCGTGCATGGTGAGGTTCGAATCCAGGTGCAGAAGAAGGGGATAAGCCTTTCTCACCGCTAAGTCAGAACCTCACTTGCGTGTCTTGTGCTTATTAGCTTCAAGTGGTGGTGGAATCTTTCACGGGCAGAATTCTTTTGATGTTGGGGTTTCAGTGTATGTTTCCTCACCATGAATTGTTTGCTTCTCTTTCATTTGCAGAATTTCTGTTTGTTTAAACAGAAATTTGGGCCTTACAACTGTTTAAGTTGATACAAAAGGCTGTTCTCGTAGTTAAGCAGATATGTTTATATTTTAAACCTTTCAATCATTTTTTCAGAAAAATGTTTTTCTCAATTTTCCAAAACAAAATAATACTGGAAAATAAGTTTAAAAAAGAGATTTTTCAGAGAGCTCTTGAATAGTGTTAATTTAGAAATTTTTTTTGTTATAATCTCATGAAAGCGACCTAGCTAACATGGTGTAGTGATCTAATATATGGGGATCGGAGTTTGACCAAGTGATATTAGCAAAGCCCGGTTATTATTTTATTGATTTTTTAATTTTTATTGAAACGAAGTTGTTATGATTTTTATTTTTTTTCCCCGGCCATCAACCCTAAGGTCTGACATCCAAACTGTAGATTTGTCATGGCAGGGTCTTCCCACGCAGTTCTTCCTCTGCTAGTGATTCCCATTGGACTAGCACTTCCCATACATCGGTATTTGTTAGACTCAGTCAATATTTGCCACCAAACCCCATGCAAGTATCAAGATGCTAAAGAATTTGGTATCTCCTTGCCAGATAGTAGCCATACCCAGCGAGCTCTTATGGCCTCCTATAATAGCAATCACAACATTAGATGCTGCTGTACATGGTTCACCAGCAATAGATTTGTTAATTATTTTACACTGCTTAACATGAACATAAATAATAGCGTTATGAAGGAAAAGAAGGAAGACAATTTTATTGATTTGCATAAAATTCTTAGATAAAGATAGAGTTTTAGTTTAAAATAAAAATTATAAAATTTAAAAATTATATAACAAATAAATCAAATATGTCCAGATTTATTTCTAAAACCTTGATCTTCAAGTTAAGACCTTTAACAACAAAATCTCCTAATTTTTTGTAACAGGAAAGTCTCTTGATTTTTTTTACAGCTTTTAAGGTATTCTTTTAACACTCTTTCTTGTCTTAATTGTTGTAAACACTTAACTTGTATAGTTTTTCAAAACTTGTTTTTAAAAAAATTTTAGTCAAAACATCTGCAATCTGGTCATTGGTTTTGTAATAAAGTAGAGTAACTTTTCTTTCTCTTTCTTCTTCTTCTTTTTTTTTTTTTTATCCTAGACTTCTCTTAAAAAATATAATTTGATTTTAAAGTGTTTAGTCTTGCAATGAAAAACATGATTATTTGTAATAGAAATTGCAGCTTGATTGTTAACATAAATTTGTGTTAGTTCAAGTTGATCCATATGTAAATCTAAGTATTTTTCTTATCTAAATTGCTTGATTTATAATAGCAGTAGCTGCTATATATTTGGTCTTAGTTGTGCTTTGAGCGACCACATCTTGCTTTCTTAAACACCAAGAGAACATGCCTAATATGAAGTTAAAACAATAGCTCGAAATATTTTTCATGTCATCCACAGATCCTGTCATGTCATTGTTAGAATAGCCATAAAGCATAAAGTTACGAGAATAAGAGAACTTTATACTATAGTTTATTGTACCATTGATATATCTTATCATTCTTTTTGTGTCTTGAAGATGTGATTCACTTGCACAATGCATGAATCGTGAAAGAAAATTTATAGCAAATGCAATATCAAATCTTATTGTTGTAAGATACATTAAACACCTAATTAAACTTATATACTGACCTTTATTTATTTTATTTGTTCCATCATTCGTACTAAATATTTTCTTCAAATTTATAGAAGTGCTTTTGCTTTTGTAGTTCTTTATAAGAAACTTTTTTCAGGATCTTCTTAGCATATTTCTTTTGACATATGAAGATTATTTCATTGCTTTGTTTCACCTCCATTCCAAGGAAATAAGACATCAACCAAGGTCTATCATTTCAAATACATTAAGCATTTCAGCCTTAAACTCTTCTATGAGAATCTTACTACTTCATATTACAAATAAGTCATCAATATAAAGAATTACAATAATTAAATTTGCATCAATTCCTTTTATATATGGCCCCACTTAGAGCTTTGACAAAGCCAAGTTTATGTATATGCTCATTAATTCAGTTATATTATGCTCTAGGAGCTTGTCTAAGGTCATATAATGCCTTCTTCAACAAGTAGACCTTCTTCTTTTGTCCCTTGACTTGAAAACCTTTTGATTGTTATATGAAAATCTCCTACTACATATATCCATTTAGAAATGCAAATTTTATAACTAGCTGATAAACTTTCTAATCCTTTCATGTAAACAATGCAAGTAAAAAACTGATTGTATCAAATTATGTTACCAGTGCAAATATTTTTGAGAAATCCACTCTAAACACTTGAGTATAGCCCTTCACAACTAATATGGCTTTGTATTTGTTTATAGAACCATTGCATTTTGTTTAATTCTATAAATCAATTTGACTTCTATGATTTTTTTATGTAAAAGCTTATCCATCTTAGGTATCATTTTTTTTTTATCATTTTAAGTTTCTCTTTCATTGCTTCAATCTATTTATTGTTCTTCGCCGCCTCTTCAAAATATACAGGCTCATAAACAACAATATTGTTATTTTCATAAATCTCAAATAAGAATCTTTCATCAATATTGTTGTTAATAATCTATCAAGTTAATAATTCCTGCTTCTTTATTGATGATTCTTACTTCTTTTCTGGTTGCTTTTATTTTCGTTGTTTATTTTTTATGAAGTTAACATTTTGCTTGCTAATTTTTTTTTATTTTGAGGTTAAAGATTTTATAAGTTTTTAATAAATTGCTGTATTTAATGAACACTCTTGATTTAGTTTTGTTTTTTTTGTTTTTAACCTGTGGCATGTGATTAAAATAAAGAAAACCAAATATTTTTGAAGGCAACCAAAGGAAGCACATGAGTGAAACAAAGGCGGTTTTTACTCATTCAACACTATCTAATTATAAAAAAAATTAAAGAACCACTCTATCAAAGCGAAGCTTCATTTCATTTATATATTTTAGCATTGCACACAAGTACGATGTAACAGAGGCCGCAGCCGTCTTTATTCATATATATTGAAGTAACGTAATTGTTATTGGGCAACAATAACTTGTTGCCTTCAATTTGAGCAGGATTAATCATGGTACTAGATACCACATCTGGTTGTCTCCACCATTGGATTGCCAAAGAAATATTTGTTGAGGGACTTCTGTTTGACCTTCGCGCAAATCCATTACCAGGTCTTTAGAAGCACTGGCAGTATTAATAATGGCATAATCAGAGGACCTATATCTCCAAAATATATAATCAGACGAACTGAAGTTGCATGGGAGAACGAGAATGTCGCTTCCTTGGGTTAGGTCATTACAAGTGAGGCACATGCTAAGGTCCGTCTCTGTCCGCAAAGTACCATCTGTATAGAACTCCCATTTTTGCTCTTTTGTGTCGGCCTTGCAATCCACTAGCTGGGGCACGAATCTGTTCACTGAAACGCAGAGTTTACTGCCTGCCCCGACGATGGACAACGGCCTTGAATCATTGATAGCCTTCCTACCTTCTACGGAGGCATGCAGTCGAATTACAGGGCCGGGATGTGTATTAATGCCACCATCGTTTGCCACGACATGGTGATCGTGAATTGCCACTAACACAACCCATAGTGCCACCAACTGCAAAATCCAAACTTTCATGTTTCCTTCCATTATGGATCGTGGGAATTTCCAAATCTCACCTGTAAAAATAGATGAAGAGTGTCAATTCTTGAAGTACTAGGTGGACGTTAATCCACACCAGTTAACATATTTAATCATTTTCTGCTTTCATATCCCATATGTTCTTCATTAATAGCGGCAGAAGTAGGCATGAATCAATTCGCACTTGCTTCCAAGCCTCGTTAAGGGAAACTAATTATCAAGCAATTCCATATGTTTTATGAAATGTCATATATTCTTAGATGCATGAAGAAAAAGTGAAGTGTGCCTGCGTGCGTACGTGCAGCAAGAGCAAGAACAAAAAACAAACGATAAATTGTAAGTGAAGAGCTTAAATAATTTAACCTTCAATGGAAATGAAAGTTTCCAAATAAGGGGAATAAACTAGCTGATAACCTGTGAGGATGCCTGTGATTGAGAAGATTAAGAAGAAAGCTAGAGTGCTTGTGGTTTTTTGGAGCATAACCTGCCTCGCTTTTATAAGGGCTCCTGGCTGCAGGTCCCCAACCACTCGCATATATGTTTTTTTATATATCCAATGATTCAGCATTCATATATAAGCTAGAGGGCTGAAAATATCAATGTGCGGAAGCTTATGTTTAAGAAGATGAGGAAGAGAGAAAGACTACTGCTAAGGATTAAAGTAATCAGAGAGCCATTAAACCAGGTGCAAACGCTACTCATGTATCCGTGTACGTATCACATAGCTGGTTTATTTTTATTTTTTTTCATTATTATTATTATTATCAGCAGTGAAAGTCCACTTGCTTCGTATAATTTAAAACCTCAATCACATACTAAATATAAATATTACATCGTATATTCTTTGTTTAAGCAATGAAATTGTTCGAATTATATATAATCCTGCAGACAAACAACAATTTGATAGTAATGTTATCCAGTCAAGTTAAACTATACGTGTTCAACCTACACATATATAATCATAATTGGTTTTGTTTTTTTAATATCAATACGTAAAAGCCAATATAGACTATGGATTCAAAACACGGTTTAGGATTCAATATAGACTCTCTCTTTATTTTTATTACAAGGATCTTTTTTTTTAATTACAAGGATTATCTATATGTTAGCAGCACACAATAAATAAGATGAGATGCGATTGCAGTGCATACCGAGTAATAATCTCAAGTCGTCGTGGCTCTGAAACACAAGGTGATATAGGTGGAAGTACCAAAAAAAAAAAAACATCAAACACAGACACAAAGGAATTCTATGAGAAAGGATTGATATAAAAATTCTAATTAAAAATTTTATTACTAAATACTTTTATTTTTATGTAGTCTGTTTCTCCTTCAATAAATTCAAAATTCAACATAAATCAACAAGGAAACCTGAAAATAAAAGAAATATAATAAAAATCCTAAAACAAATTAAAAAACCATAAATAAAACTAAAAAAATAAAAAAAGAGTTCTACACAAATAAAGAATCAAACCATAAATCTACTAGAAAAATATAATAAATCTCAAACAGTAACTTTTTAATATTATTAGAAGGTTTTTCTCATAACTACAAAGTTTTAATCTTATAGAAAAAAAGCATATGAAATCATCTAATAAAATATCAGTTTAATCAAATAGTTAAATTAAAAATTATATTTATTAATATAAAGCTATATATTAGGAAAAAAAAATACTTACATTAGTCTCCCTGTAATGAAAAAAACTTGTTCTTGAGTTTAAATTATTGTTACTTCGATCTTGTAAATGTTCAATCAAGACTTTACAACTTTTTATTTTCTTTGCTTCATGTGTATAATATTTTTAAATATCAACTTCAATATCTTCATCTTAAAATTTATATAAGAAATAATAATTAATAATTTATTTCTCTTTCACTGACTTTTACAATAATAAATTTTATATCTCATACTTTATGAATATGCTTTGCATCTATATAATATTTGAACATATTTATATTTGTAATAATAGTAAACTTGTAATAAAAAAAGATCAACATGACTTAAATAAAAAAAAATTATTGATCACATTTCATATATTTTTTTATTCAACTTCTAACTTATTAATATAGACAACATTAATGATATCATTACTATCATTAGATAGCATGCCTCTCTAAAAAATTTATAACTTTTTAAATAAATCTAAAACTTGATATAAACTAACAAGAAAACCGCTAATCTAAACAAAACTAGGAAAGAACTCTAAATAATGCTGAGAATTTGATAAAATAGTTCTAAATCCAAAGAAAAGAAATATTAAACCAACTTGGAAAATTATTGGAAAGTCTTTCTAACCTCAGCATGAAAATAATGGCTAGTACTAGAAAAACAATTCTTGCATCACAAGGACGGTTTAACAGAGGCCGCAGCAAAATTTATTCATATTAAAGTAACGTAACTATTATAGTACAATAATAATTTGTTTCCTTTAATTGGAGCAGAATTAGTCATGATTTCAAGATACCAGTGCTGGTTTGCTCCATTATCTGTTGGCCAAAGAATTATTTGTCGGGCGACTGTTGTTATAGAGCTGCGCAAATCCATTACCATTTCAGTGGGCACCATTCACAATGGCCTTATCAGGGTCCCTATATCGCCAGACTATATAACCAGACGAACTGAAGCTGCATGGAAGAACGAGAATGTCATTTCTGTTCGCACAGTACCAACTGTACAGAACCCCCATTGTTGCTCTTTTGTGTCGGTCTTGCAATCCACTGGCAGCGGCGAGAATCTGTTTACTGAAACGCAGAGATTGCCGCTTGCCCCAACAACGGACAACGGCCTTGAATAATTTTTAAAATTCGTACCTTCTCCGGAGGCATACATTCGAATTATAGGATCGGGAAGTGTATACATGCCGGATATGTGTATATTTGGTGCCAAGAGCTCTTACCAGGGTGGTTTTTTAAGATTAAAAAAAGAAGCTTCCTCTAAAGTTTTCCTCGGGATTCTCCAACAAGGACCTCAGCATAAGAATTAAAAGAAAAACTATGAATATATAATGTTGAATTCAATATCAAGTTACATATTTGCTAGTTAAATACTCTATAGTTGCTTGCTTATTTGGAAATTATGTACATGTATAGAGAACAAACGAAGAGTGGATATGGCAATGCTTGATCTCATGCCGGCATGTCAAACATTTAAAAAAGCCAATGCTTCTTTCTTGCTACTCTGGTGGGGACATCTGCAGGCATAGACAGCATCCATTAAAGCTATTAGTTTGAAAAAAATATTGCTGTGCTGAGGGTAAAACAAGCTCCGACTATTGGTCTGTCCCTCACCTCCAGTTGCATACAATGAATTGTAATGAACTTCGCTCCAAAAGCTCAGCCAAAGTTCTGGAAACAAGAGCAGTCATTATATCAGGAAGTAGAGAATAATGAAAAGATAGCTCGGCGAAATGGAGGGGGGGGGGGATTTCATTGTTAAAGACAGCTTGACTTGCTTGATAACTTAAGAATTGTTTCTGCGGTGACCAGATTTATTATAGATTTTTTCCGCAAAGAATTTTGTAGGATAGCCTACTTTGAAGAGAGGAAAAGTACAAAACAGGAAAATCAAGTATAGCCTACTTTGAAACATGTAACAGGTTATAGTGATCCATCTTTGTTAGGAAAATTCTTCTTCTCAATTCCCCATCCCTTATCCTGGTTAGCTTCAAAATTCCCACAACATTGAGAAGCAGAGGAGGTGATAATTAGGAAATAAAGTATCCAGCTTCTCTCAAGACAGGTAAAGCACGCAGACTTGCAAAGGTAGAATAATAATAAATAAGATTTGGACTTTCAATGTACTCTACAGTAATCAAATTTAACACAGAAATCCATTTAACAATAAGCATGATACACATGTTGTGATGACCTCTGGGATATGGTATAAAGATTTAGATCTACCTCTTGTGGGACTTTTGTCTTTGGGCATGATCTCGATATAGCATGTGTCCCGGAAAGACGTTACCAAACAAATTTTGGCTCCAAACTGAATTCATGCCCAAAAGAGGTCAAGGGATAACCATTGCATAACACAAGCAGATAATAGTTACAAAAAACGAAAACAATTAGGCTTCATGTATAGTCTTCAGGGAAATGGATCCATTCAATAAATTAGAAAAAATCAATAAAGGAGCAAAAAGAGTTAGATTTCTGCTTACTTGATCTGCCGCTGCCTGTAGAGTTAGATGATCCCCCCACTCCCCTGGCCTAGTATCATGGAAGGTTTCACACACAAAATGAATTAGAGTGCAGCTTAATTTTTTGTAAGCAGGGTTTCCATTTTTTGCAGGAAAAAAACTAGCATGCATCACCATAGAAATCTAACTTTTTCATCTTCTTCAAATAGCTTCTGTACTTCATGGGGACATATCCCTCATATGATTTTCTGAAATGCTTTAGCTGAAAAGGAAGATAAATGAAACAATGATAAGAAAATAGTAGCATGACAAAGCAATTTCATAGAAAATATATAAACTATGTAGTCTATATAGCAGACTCATGCACAGCACCAGACACTTGGATGTATTAGAAGTTGGCCATTAGTAGCATTTTCCAAAATGCTTGACTATTTTCTTCCTCACATGTTTGTGGTAATCTGAACTGCGGAACAATTGGTCTGCTAATGCTCGAAACTGTCAAATACATACAAACCAATACTTTATAAGCACTTCTGTAATGGAGTTCTCACAGTTACTTACGGGACTCATTCAGACATCCATGCTAGTACAGTTACGAATAAACAATTCATTTGAAGAAATGAAATTGGTAATTGTAGCTACTACACCTGGCAATTCTCATCGCCCTCGATTTGCAGTTCTTCTAAACCATATGTTGCCAACCTGAAAGAAAACCAATTATTAAGATAAACAAAAGATAAACCATACTCTTTGCATATAAAAGAAACCAATTTTTTGAAATCAGATGGTAAAAACCATTTATTCAATATTTTAACAATATGCACATTAGATGCCATCAAGCCAGCATTTACAATCTTTACTTAAACAGCACAAATCAAAGTCTATACATGGAAAAAATACTTGCCATGCTCAAAATGAACCTACAAAAAGGATGCTAGCAACTGAAACTAACTTCATTACTGGAATGAGAAAAGGCAACCATTTAAAAATGGATAACAATTATAGGCACGCCACATTACATAATAGCTAAAAGTGAAATGCACCAAGTGATCCAAGAATGAATACGAAGCAGTATGAAGGGTGCATCACATTACATACTAGCTAAAAGTGAAATGCGCCAAGTGGTCCAAGAATGAATAAGAAACAGTATGAAGGGTGGACAACAAAATCACAACCTTTCAGACAGCCGCTCATGGTCTAAGGTTGCATCATTTACATCAGGTATCTCACCATTCACCCGTGGAGTGTGCTGGCAAAACATTAAATCTATGATTATTCATATGGCTTAATAAACACCAAGAAGTTATTCAACAGCAGGAGGAAATAACAAAACAAAAAAGGACAACAATTATGTGTATTTGTTTACCTCTTTAATACTCACTGGTCAATATAGAGTATAAACTAGGTTAAAATAAATATATAACCAATCGCAAGCGTAGAAGGAAGTGCCAGACATGTTGTCTAATAACAGCAGTTGTTGAAGAATCCAGTGAGCACTTCCTACTCTGTTCCTCAACACACGTGCTTGTTGCAAGCTAATGTGAAGGTAAAGAGAACATGCACAAGGCAACCCTTACTTTCAGCAAGGAACTACAGGTTGCATAGCTGGCTCATGCAGCCACATAATTCACATTGTTTTTGTTAATGGTTCCTTGTATTTTTAGGGACTGATTGGTTTAATCTTTTATTTTTTGGATGATGTATTGGATAGGGACATGCGTGTTCACTGGGTGATGAGGCATGCTTCTTAACTTTTGGATTTGGGTTATTGTTTACTTAATTAGGCTTCGCTGCAAGGAGTAATTTAACGGCCAAAGATATGAAATCAGCTGCATATTTTTCTTATTTATAAATGGAAGTTAGATACACAAACAGGAAATGCCCTCCTGCGCCATTTGTACCTAGATTTATCCCCTAGTTTGCTTAAATTAAGGAGTGACATCACCACAAGTTTTTACCCATCATAACTAACACCCAAGACTGCACTATAGATTGGTACAGCATTGCATATCAACAGCCTGTTTTGTAGGTGCAAGAGGTTGATGGAGGTTAAAATTTACTATAATTTAACAAATTGGCCTTTCCATACACTATACAATGAAACAAAAAAATGCACCGAGCATGTGAAATTGAAATGTCATAAATGTGTAAGCATGTAGTATGGGCTGGAAAATGTAGATGTGGAAAGGAAAATACTGGTATGGAGTCCAAATGCTACAGTCTCTTCCCAAGCGTTCCAGCAACTTGAGAACTTTCATCTTCTGCTAAGATGCTTGCAATGGTTTGGTCATCCTCTATGTCCGGAAAGCTGCTATTCAAACTCGAAGTCGAGCTCACACTTGCATTGCTATTGCTTTCAGTCATACTATGCCAACATCAACAAATCCAGCTAATTCTAACCTACAAAACAAGCAAAGGCGAGGCATCAAATCTGAATATCAATAGCAAATTCCAAATCTATAGATGCACAAATTTCTATAAAAGATGATGACAAACTTCAAAATTAAGAATATATGTTCCTCGAAGCAAACAGCATTCATTAATCTAAAGATTTTAACCAAACAATTCATCAATTTCACAAATTGAATACTAAAATAGCCACAGACTACTTTTCCGGCTAGTGTGCCCCCAAAGCCTTTCACCTAGCCTTCTAAATTAATCAAGGATCGCGTATCAAATTACCTTCTTTAGCTGAATCAATCTCCAAATGGAAACCAATCAAATCATCCTTCCCTTCCAATTTTCTCAGCAACCAAACATAGCAAAAAAAACAAACAAGAAAAAATCTAGACAACCAAGTCAACAGCAAGAGAAATCCAAAAGCTCACACGAACCAGCCAAGAGCAAACCTGAAACTCGAAACTTGAGGAAAGAACAAAGAAAACCCAGTATAAAACTTGAACTTTACCAGCTGATAGAACAGTTGAAATGAAAAGATTCAATCTTTATAGTGAGTTTCAATGTTAGATGTTTCTTTTCAATTCCCAGAAACCAAACAAGCCCAAAAAAAAAAAAAGAACCCGGTTGAATAAATGACAAAAACGAACCCTAGCATGTGCCTCACTTGTAATGATCTCACCCAAGGAAGCGACATGCTCATTCTCCCATGCAGCCTGACTTCGTCTGGTAATACAGTTTGGTAATATAGGGCCTCTGGTAAAGCCATTGTGGATGCTGTCACTGAACTGGTAATGGATTTGCGCGGCGCTCAAGCAGAAGTCCCTCAATAAATAATTCCTTGGCCATCCCATTATATAGATTGTGTACAAACTGTTAATATGTCAATTATACTGAATCAAAGTCGATCGGCCTATGAGACATTTAAATGTCTCTAGCTACGGCGGAGTCAGGAATTTACCATTAAATAAATATATATTTTTTAAAAAATTAATTATTAATTTATGTATTTAAAATTTTAAAGTTAATAAACACATTATTTAAAATATTAAAAATTAAATTTAAAAATATATAAGATTAAAGTGAAAATAAAAATAAATTCACTATTAAAATTATATTCGGGAATATTTTGTATAAATTTATTATTAAAGTTATATCTTTCAATATTTTGTAGAATATAATTCACTTATAATCGAATATGAATCGATATTGTAACAACTCTTCAATCAGGATAAAATAATAATTTTATATCAACTGAAAAACAAAGTAATTAATTTTTTTTCTCTCTTAATTTCTCCTTCCTTCACTTGATTTTTTCTTAGATTAGCGTTTTTTAAGTTGGACTTTGTAAGTTTATAAAGTTATTCTTTTATTTTTTTTATTTTTTTCCTTGAATTTTTTTTTATGTTCTTCCTTTACTTTTCTCTCTTACCTTTTTTTTTTTTCCTATTATGCTTCTGCCAAGTCAACAACATATATAAAAAAAGGAAGAGATGATTTGTTTTATTTTTTAATAGCAAATAATTATTTTATCCTTAATGAGTCATTTTGTTTTTATTTGACGATTATTTTTTTTTGTTAGCACTCCCAAGCTCTATTCATCCTAAAATTTTAATCATATTTTATTCAATATATTTTAAGATTCATCATAAAATTTCAGTTCAATATAATGGTCAGATTGAAAATTACACCCATTAACGTAAAACTGGTCAAATTGTGATTTTTCATTAAATTTTTGAATTTCTCCAAAAATTTTAAAATTTTAACCCAAGCTAAAGCATCATATTAGAAGGCTCCACTCAAATTTTTAGAATTTTTTTATAACTCAATCAAGAATTATGAATTTTTTTATGTAAAACTAATAAAAAAATATTAATAAAATCTTGACTTAGGCTATAGCACACCTAAGCCTTTAACATCCCTCCGCCCTCCTACAATGCTAACAAAACAATTACTCAGGAAAGTAATTTCTGACAATAAAGAAACTTTTTTTTGTCTTGGTTATCTAAATGAGATGGCAAAAATCATGAAGCAAAAAAATTAATATTTTTAGCAAACCAAGACATTGAATTAAGAGAAAGTAATGATTCATCAGGAAAGTAATCATCGATTGGTGTGGTGCCAGATGTTGAATTTATTGTTAATTTTGAAAAATGATCTGTGAAAATATTTTTGGTGCTTTGTCATCCTCGATTTCTTCCTATTTGAAAGTTTCAAAGATTTTAGAATCATAATTGACTTTCCTTTATTTGCATGGCATGAGGAAATGAAAGTACTGATGGGGAATCAGTCTTTTCTTTGCAATGTTCAGGTTTAACCCTTTCTTTACCCTTAGAGATTGACTAATCATCTTTCTCACAAGGTTCAAGACTTGGTTTTTCAATAACCTTACCACTGTGGAGAATAATGACTAATTAGACTTGATCCATATGTTGACTTCTGGAGCTCCTTGCATTGTATTGCCCCTTGAGATTTTGTTGTGGTTGAAATAAAAATTTACCTTTCTCTTGAAAACTGAAAGTAGATGTGAATTTTGCAAGAGTATCTTTAAAATCTGTTATGCTTTAAGCAAGTTGAGTGTTGGTTGTTTATTGCTTTTCAATGAATGCATACAAAGCTTCCTAAAAATTTCTTTTAGGAAGTGGAGCATAAGAAGATGTATATCCATGAGAATTTTAGAAATTATAGTGTGCTTGAAATAGTAACTATGAAGTTTGTGCATCACTCTTCTAACTGAAATTTAGGTGATTTCTCCAACTAGAGTTGTATATTTACGAGTATGAGTTATGATTGGGTCTTTGGGAACTATTTAAAGCATGACCTTGTTCATGGAGACATTCCCTAAAAGAAGACAAAATTGGACAATCATTGGTTGAGTGTTCATTAGTTTCATAGATTTGACACATAATGTCTTGAACATATTTTAATTGACCACTCTTTTTTTAATTCTAATACCTTGACTTTTCTAGTAAAAAAATACAAACTTGGCTTGGAGGTCAAGATCTTCCCAGAGGTTATACATACCTTTACTAGATGTATGAGGTTGAGTTTTATCCTGTGCCCTCATAAGTACCTGCAGTGTTCAAATTTTGGGCATTTTCAACTAACAAGTCTAAGTACTTCATTGCTTCATCGGAGTCTTTATCTTCAAAAGTTTCATTGCATATTAATTCTACCATTTGCCTATGTTTGGTGTTAACCCTTCATAAAAATATGAAACCAATCTCTATGTTTCAAAACCATAATAAGGACAAGTATTAAGCAAGTCTCGATATCTATCCCAACATTGGTAAAATATTTCCCCTGATTTTTGAGTGAAAGTGGTGATTTTTATTTTTGAAAGAGTTTGTTCTATGAGAAGGGAAAAACTTCTTTAAAAACTATTATTGTATTTCATCCCAAGCACGAATGGATCCTGGTCTCAAATTTTATAGTCATGTTTTAGCTTTATCTTTTGATGAAAAAAGAAAAAAGCTTTAATCTGATGTGTTCATGCTAAAATTTGAGTCATTATAGGTGTTACAGGCCTTTTCAAATTTCCTTAAATGTAAGTGATGCAACCATATTATTCAATAGTTTCACCCATATTTAACCAGTGTTTTGCCTATGATTTATATATAAAATGACTTGATATTCTTTGTTTTATGTTTTGAAGGCACTTTTGGATGAAAGATGCAAAAAGAAGTAAATTTGAGGTAATTGGCAGATTTGACCTTCAGTCGATATTTTGTGCAGAGCGTGAGCACTAGAGGTCAAAATGAAGTTATTCAAGTGGCATTAAAAAGCTGACATCCATACCTTTCTAGAAATCTAAGGCAAGAAAATAAAATAAGAAAGAGTATGGAAATTCCAACCAGCCAAGAAGAGAAAAACGCCCTCCTCCTCTAAGAAACTCAAAATTATGTATTCTTTCTTCTTTTTGATTAGTTGTTCAACAAACATGTAAGGCTAAATATTTTTTTTCTGGTTGCAAGGACACAGAAACCTTTGGATTTCAAGAATTATAAGATTTATTTTATCTTTTCTTTTTAGTTTATATGATAAATATATTTGTTCTCTTATGTTTATTTTTCCTATGATTGTTTATTTTAATTGCTAGAGCGGACTCTAAGTTATTATTATAGACAATCTATTGCTAAATTTGATATCAAAATCAGAGTTATGGTATGAACTTATGAAGCAACTGAGTATAATAATTGTGGCGGATCTACGTTATTAATCTTAGAAAAAACATTCAATAAAATCAAACATAGATTGTGGACAATTATTTTTTCTTGATTAATCAACTTATCTAGTTCTAAAGGCTGCCATTAAATTAAATTACTAGTGTGGACACTGTGATTGTTTGATGGTTAGAGTTAGTTATACAGCAAATCCGTTAACTAACTAATATTAAGAAGAGATAAATATTCAGAATATAAATTGATGTTTTGTTTTCATGATTAGTTCTGATTTCTATAGGTGAATGTGTGCTTGCGATCAAGGTTTGTTATCTTAATAATTTTTTAATTTTATTTAATTTCGCTTGATAATTTTCTAATTTTTTTTGCTTTAGCCTAGATAACATCCAAACCCCCCAAATTGCATATCATCTAACATAAGAATCTAACTTGAACCTTCCTTGTGGGATCGACCATTTGCTTGCTCTATATTATCTTGTGTGTTGTGTTTGAAGTTATAGTAATTAATTTGTGTAACCGTAACATCGCAATAGCAAGTATGGATTTTCTAAATCTAAACCATGAAAAGAGGGTAAAAGTTGAATAATATTTGGCTTAAAATTGAAATGAAATGCATTAGAAGGAAAAATTATGCATGAGGGTGCACTTGTTTTTATGGGATTCATGTGGTTTTTAAGTGTTCTGACACTATTATTCTCATTATTCCCATTATGAAATGAATAGTTATCTTCTTTGACCATATTTTTAAAAAATGATGAGGATACTTTATAAAGTCTACCACTTAATGTATGTAACCAAACTCTCATGCACGTGTAGGAAGAGAACAAAAGAAAAAAAGAAACAAAACAAAAAAAAAAGTTAGATACAAGAAAAGTAAAAAGATAAAATAAAATAAAAATTATAATTTATACAAGAATTTACCTCCACAGCAACGGCGTCAAAAACTTGACACGCTCAAAAGATTGATGTCTTCTCCCAAGTGTAGGAGTGTCGAAGTAATAAATAAACTAACAAGACTGGGGTCGAACTATAGGGAGGTTAACTATATAATAATAATAATAATAATAATAATAATAATAATAAGTTAAAGAGGACTTTGAGATGTAAGATTAATGTGAGGATTAAACAATGATAAAAATAAATGTCAAGGTTAGAGGATCCACTAATGGTATTTTAAACAAGTATAGTATAAACTCTTTTTATTACTCAACTAGAAACCACATACAAAGAAGGTTTCAATCTGATTATAAATTGTTGACACGATTACATTATTTCTCTTATTCGAATAATGTTAATACTTGTAAATGTTGTCAGGTATTCATGATTATAACTTATGTTAACAACAAATCAAGTTCTTTTCATAGCACAAGTGTCGATTATACCATATGGTTGGGCTATGAAAATACCAAGTATTTATTATACAACACAAATCTAGATTAACTATTTAACAAGCAAAGTATTAAAAGTGAACAAGATAACAAATACAAAACATGTTAGTATCAAAATATTAAAGTCCATATTGAGTTTACACTATACTTATTCTTATACCATTAGTGTAACATTTTCACATTGACAAAATAAACTTAACTAAATATAATAAAAAAGAGAAACATAAATAAACAAGATAAGAACATAAATAATATAAAAGCTAACTAAGTAAAGAAAAGTAAATGAGATGTATAAATAAGATATTAATACAAATAAAACTTAAGCATTACAATTAGTGCACGTGTGTGATGTCGCAGGGAAAAACATCAACCCTCAAAATTTGTTATCTTTTATCTATTTAATGTGGCAAATATTGGGAGACAAGGAATTCTTGTCTTTTATCTATGGAAAGCAGAAATGGGAGTTACCACCTAATATTTTAGTGATTAAGAACCCTAATTGGTCTCAGAGATCAGGTGCGGGAGCTGATTGTGTAAAGAAAAGGTATTAACACCCCAAATACATCCTACCTAAGGTAGGTTATATTGTTTAATTATCTGATAAAATCTAAGCTCTTGTCGTGTTTTCTAATTAATGGTTCGTCTGTTGTTTAAGAAAAGTTCTTCATAAAGAGATTTTTATCTTATCGGGTAAAACTTAATCGTTCTAACATCAAAAAAAAAATTTAATATTCGGAATACATCTTACATATAAGGTCATAATCTCATATATTCAACAAAAACAAAATAACTTTTTTATAATTTTTGAAATATTGGCCTAGTTCTCGCGACTTTAATAAATTGGTTATTAAAGCCAAAATGCATGCTAATATATATTTTTGAATTTTTCTTTATTATATGAAATTACAATATGATTTTTTTCTTTTATTTTTGAGAGACTTGGTCGTATGCATAAAAATATATTTTTTATTTTTTCAATGTTTTGATGAAAACCGAGCATCTTAATACTAGATTTGTATCTTTATGATATAAAAATACAAATCAATATTAAGCAAAATTTAGTAGAGAAATATGCTAAAAATCATAAATTTTCTGAAATGTTTTTGTATATATATATATATATATTTGGAACTATTTTAACGTGGGCAGGCCCGGCCTGACTATGCGAGATAGGCCGAAATTGGCCAGGCCATGAACAGTGGAGAGTGAATTATAATTCACTCTCTACTGTTCCTTAGCCGAACAATGGAGACCAAGGTAAAGAAGAAAAAGAAAAGGAAAGGGAAGGGGAAAGGAGGAAGGCTGACCTACTGAAGCTCACGGTGATGCTGGTGGTGGTGGAGAGGAAGCTGACGATGGTTCATGGTGGTTATGATAGTGGCGGGCAGTGTTAATTGTAATTTTTCTTCTTCTTCCCCATGGAGAGGCACCAACCTCTGTTTTTTTCCTTCCTCGTCAGCTGCTGTTTCGTTCTTCTCATTTTGGTCTCTGGTGGGGGAGGAGCTGCTGGTGGCTTTCAAACGATACAGTGGAGGTTATTGAGATGTAGAGTTATTGTGAAGGCGATGGTGGTTCTTCTTCTCTCCTCTGCTTCGCTGTGCTGTTTTCTTCCTCTATTTTTTTTTTGTTCCCTCTGTCAACAATGTTCTTCCCTCTCTACAGCGGCTTCGTAGAGGTGCTGGTGGCAGCGGCCTGGGAAGCTAATTCTGGTCAATTAACGATTTTTTTTCCTCTTCTCAGCATGTTTTTCTGTTATCTTTCTCCTGTCTATTTTTGTTTTCTTTTCCTCACCTTTGTTTGGTTGCTTCACTTTGCTATGAGATGGTTGTAATGGCCGACCTCCTCTTTTCTGTTCCTTTGCTTCTTCTTTTTTGTCTGTGTTTTGTTTGTCTGTCAAAACTTCTCCCCTCTGTTTTCTTTTTAATTCTTGCCCTTCTCTATCTTGTGTCTTCTTTCTCTTCTACTTCCCTTCCTTTTTCTTTCATATTGTTCCCTCTCTCTCTCTCTCACCCTTTTCTCTCTTTGTTTTCTCCTCACTGTCTCATTCTCCCTCCAGTGTTTCTGCACCCCCATGTTTCATTGTCTTTCTCTACCTTTTATAAGCCAAAAAATACCCTGCGGTGCAACGTTCAGCTTGGTAACGGCATGTAAAGCAATCGTAGCCATGAAACATTCCCCGTAACTGAAGCAATCTGGTGCTTTTATTGCTGAAACGACTCCACTATTTGCTAAAACGACTTTGAAGAAAGGTGATGAAATATTGCTCTGAAAAAGCACTGTCTTCCTATGAAAATGGATATTTCTGATTTGGTCCTTGGATGTTTTTATAACTTTGTAATCAAGCCCCCCCAAATAAATTATAATTGGATCCCTTGATTTTAGTGCCTTTTCTGGTTTGATTCTTGGTTTCGGATTGTTTCAATCAAGTCTCTAATTAGCCATCAAACTTCAATAATTATGCAATTAAGCCTCTGATTTGATCAAATCAAATCTTTAAAATTATAATTGGACCTTGTAACTTTAATTTCATCCAATAAAAGCCTAAATTGACTTAAAAATCTATTTTTCTTGCAATCAAACCCTCCATAAATTTAATAAAACCTTAGATAAAATTTAATTGAGTCCATAAACATCTGATTTTAGACTTTTTTTTCCTCAAATTGAATTTTTCTTGTTAACACTTAACAAAGCTCTTATCAGTAAAAAATATACTGTCAAATTTCACCTTTTTGGATTTTTAAACCTTCTCAACCAATTTTGGTTTTTTTTCGGTATTCTAACATCTTTTTCTTGCTCCTATTATTTTTTGAATTTCTTTAGAATAATATATATTGTATTTTTTTATGAGAACTAAAAAATAGGTAACAACAACAATAAAGAGAGAGCAAGAACAAGATCTTGATATGAAAATCAAGATATCTAATTACATGGCAAATGCCTCCTTTTATATGTCAAAATTAAAAACTATTAATTTGATGACTAATTGTTGAGCAGATAGCCAACTCTTGATTTGGTGATAGTCCTTATATTCTTGTTTGCCAAAAACATCATTGCTAATGTCAAAATTCAAACAAAATTAAATTATGAAAGTTCTAAAAAAATTTCTCAGCTTTCTAACAAAAATTTTTTAGGTCATTTGGACTTCCAGAACTCAAGATATGGGTTGAAAACTGAACAGTGTCTAGGCTATAGGACTGATTCGGATTTCTCTATTGTTGCTAAGATTTGGACTTCCAATTAGCAGAAGTGAGTCTTGCCTTCCCATGAATGTTTTAGACCTATATTTTAACTTTCTAGCCTTATAAGACAAATTAAAATTCAAGATCTACAGCTCCAAATATGACTCAATGACTGAACAGTGTTCCAATTTGGACTAAATCAATATCACTTTTCTAAGCTTCATCCTCTCTTTGTCTTCTCAATTTCAGTAATTGAACTCATCAATCAATCTTTTGATTTATGTGATAGGGTTGTATTTAAGATGAACATTTATTATAAATTAAAGGTATCTTATAGTATCAAACTTATTATTATAAAACATGTTTTAGTTAAAGAGTTATTGATACTTCAAGTGTAAAATGCTAATATAAAACCTTAATCAAAATGTATTTTTAAATACTAATCATAAAGTAATTGTGGATGTTGTCATTGAACTAGTAATGGATTTGTGCGGCTCTCAAATAGAAGTCCCTCAACAAATAATTCCATGGCCATCCCATGATATAGATTGTGTACAAATTGTTAATATCTCAATTATACTAAATCAATGTCGATTGGCTAATGAGACATTTAAATATCTCTACCTAAAACCAAGGGCGGATAGCCAGTAATTTTTCTAGTCCTGTATTATTAAATAAATATATAAATTTTTTTAAGATTAATTATTACTTATATACATGAAGTTTGAACTTAATAGTAAAGTTTTAATTCAAATACACTACTTAAACTATTAAAAAATAAATTTAAAAGTACATAAAATTAAAGTAAAAATAAAAGTAAAAATAAATTCACCATTGAAGTTATATCCTTTGATGTTTTATGAAATATAATTTATTTATAACCAAAAATAAATCAATATTGTATCAACCCTTCAACTGAGATAAAATAATAATCTCATGTCAACTGGAAAACAAAGTAATTAAATTTTTTTCCTCTCTCAGTTCCTCCTTCCTTCACTTGATTCTTTCTTAAATTAGTATTTTATAAGTTAGACTTTGTAAGTTTATGAGGTTATTTTTTATTTTTTAAAATTTTTTTCTTGAATTTTTTTATGTTTTTCCCTTACTTTTCTTGTTTTCTCTCTCGCCTTTTCTTTTCTTTCTTTTTCCATTCTGCTTCTGCATAGTCAACAATATATAAAAAGAAGGAAGAACTGATTTTTTTTTTATTTTTTAATAGCAAATAATTATTTTACCTTAATGAGTCGTTTTGCTTGTGTTTAATGGTTTTTTTTGTTAGCATTGTCAAGCTCTGTTTATCCTAAAATTTTAATTATATTTTATTCAATATATTTTAAAATCCCTCATAAAATTTCAACTCAATTTGATAGTCGGATTAAAAATTATGTTCAATAACATAAAACTGGTTAAATTATAATTTTTCATTAAATTTTTTAACTTCTCCAAAAATTCTAAAATTTTAATTCAAGCTAAAGGATCATATTAAAAGACTTCACACAAATTTTTAATAATTTAATTGAGAATTATAAATTTTTTTATGTAAAACTAATTTAAAATATTGATAAAATATTAACCTAGAATATAACACACTCAAGCCTTTAACATACCTCCGCACCTGCCTACAGCTATTGCTAACAAAAAAAAAAATACTCGTCGTTGTATCTTAGTAATTTTTATGTATATCCCACCATTTCTTGCTAGTTTTTGTTTTTCCCTTTACCTTTTCTTACCGGTTCCCAAGACCTAAATAGTGATAAGAGAAAGCTATTAAACCTTGCACGAGTAAGGTAAGCAAGTAAACTTGGAACTCAACTATCAATAGTCAAGTAATAAGGAATGAATTTAAAAAAGAAAGAATATTTTTTATTCAAATAGTATGACTTGCATTTCTCAGCCCGCAAAAGAACTTTGAATTAACAAGCTCTTTTTCATGGTTGGGTTCTTGACCGTGTCTGTCCACATGCGGGTCGTATTCAGGACCATTTTCATGATATATATAAGAAAGTATGAAAATAAGGCGATTTTTACTGATTCAACACAATCTAATTAGAACAAATTAAAGAACCACTCCATCAAAGCGAAGCTTCATTTCATTTATATATTTTAGCATTGCACACAAGTACGATGTAACAGAGGCCGCAGCCGTCTTTATTCATATATATTGAAGTAACGTAATTGTTATTGGGCAACAATAACTTGTTGCCTTCAATTTGAGCAGGATTAATCATGGTACTAGATACCACATCTGGTTGTCTCCACCATTGGATTGCCAAAGAAATATTTGTTGAGGGACTTCTGTTTGACCTTCGCGCAAATCCATTACCAGGTCTTTAGAAGCACTGGCAGTATTAATAATGGCATAATCAGAGGACCTATATCTCCAAAATATATAATCAGACGAACTGAAGTTGCATGGGAGAACGAGAATGTCGCTTCCTTGGGTTAGGTCATTACAAGTGAGGCACATGCTAAGGTTTGTCTCTGTCCGCAAAGTACCATCTGTATGGAACTCCCATTTTTGCTCTTTTGTGTCGGCCTTGCAATCCACTAGCTGGGGCACGAATCTGTTCACTGAAACGCAGAGTTTACTGCCTGCCCCGACGATGGAAAACGGCTTTGAATCATTGATAGCCTTCCTACCTTCTTCGGAGGCATGCAGTGGAACTATAGGCTCGGCATGAGTATAAACGCCAGCATCGTTTGCCACGACATGGTGATCGTGAATTGCCACTAACAAAACCCATAGTGCCAAAATCCAAACTTTCATGTTTCCTTCCATTATGGATCGTGGGAATTTCCAAATCTCACCTGTCAAAACAGATGAAGAGTGTCAAATCTTAAATTATCAACCTTGCAAAAGTCTCCAGCCCACTAGAGCAAGCACAGTTAAAAGTTAACACATTGAATCACGTTTTGCTTTGATATCCCAAATGTTCTTCATTAGCAATTGATTTTAGAGCTGAATAGCAGCAGAAGTAGGCATGAATCAATTCACACTTGCTTCCAAGCCTAGCTAAAGGGAACTAATTATCAAATAAATATTCCATATGTTTTATGAAATGTCATATATTCTTAGATGCATGAAGAAAAAGTGAAGTGTGCTTGCGTAAAATGATAAATAAGTTAACCTTCAATTGAAATAAGGGGAATAAACTGCTGATAACCTGTGAGGATGACTGTGATTGAGAAGATTAAGAAGAAAGCTAGAGTGCTTGTGGTTTTTTGGAGCATAACCTGCCTTGCTTTTATAAGGGTTCTTGGCTGTACGTATGTCCCCAATCACTTGAATATATTAATTAAGAAGATCACTACCAAGGGTTATAAGTAATTTTTAATGAAATGTTATATATATCCAATGACTCGGTATTCATATATAAGCTAGAGGACTGAACATATCAATGTGCGGAATCTTATATTTATGAAGATGAGGAAGAGAGAAAGACCACTTCTAAGGATCAAAGTAAAAAGTAATCATAGAGCCATTAAACCAGGTGCACGCTCCTATGTATCTGTGTCCATATCACACACCTGGTTTACTTCTTCTTTTTTTAATTATTATTATCACCACCAATGAAATTCCACTAACTTCAAGATAATTTAAATTTTTAAAATAAATTATTTTTTTAGATGTATGAGAGTTTTGATAACCAAGTAGTCATATAAATTTGAATTTCATCATTCTTATTTATTTGATCAAAATTAAACATAAAATAATATATACATTTACAAATCTCAAGATAATATAAATTATATTTTAAAATTCTATTTAATAATTTAAATTTTTAAAATGAATTAATTTTTTTAGATATATGAGAGTTTTAATAACTAAGTAGTCATATAAGTATGAATTTCATCATTCTTATTTATTTAATCAAAATTAAACACAAGATAATATATACATTTACAAATCTTAAATTTAAAAAGCTTTCATTTAAGAAAATATATTAAAAAATAATATAAATTTTATATTAAAGCTTTACCTAATAATTAAAAATTTTAAATCACTATGATTCTTTAACACAATCACGTTTTAGATATAAACTAGTTGATATGCCCGCGTGTTGCCGCAAGCTTATGACATGCTGTTATGGATCTATAAAAAAATTATATGAAGAAATATTATTGCAATCTATAATATTTTCAAGAAAAAATAAACTAAAAAATTAAATTCTTAACTAGTTTAATATTAAAAAATAAAATAGACAAATAATTTTTAAAAAATCATAAAAAAACAAAAGGAAAAAAATCATGTAGGAAACACTGCAGTAATCTATAATGTTTTGTGAGAAAATATATAATTGTAATTCTCAATCAACTCAATATTAAAAAAATAAAATTAATAAAGATAATTTTTAAAAAAATCATAAAAAAACAAAAGGAAAAAAATATGCAGGAAAATATTTTAGCAATCTATAGTGTTTCATGATAAATGAGAAAATTTACCATTGTAATTTTCAACTAGTTCAATATTAAAAATAATAAAATCTATAAAGATAATTTTAAAAAATATTATAACAAAAAAAATCATGTGGGGAAACACTTTAGCAATCAACAATGTTTTTTTTTGAAGAAAAAATTACAAAGCTAAATTATCAACCAGCTCAATATGAAAAAAAAAAAAACTAAAATTGACAAAGATAATTCTGGAAAAAAATTAAAAAAAAAAAGAAAAAAATCATATGAAGAAACACTGTAGCAATTAACGGTGTTTTTTAAAAAAAAACTACGAGACTAAATTCTCAACCAACTCAATATTAAAAAAATAAAATTGATAAAAATAATTCTAAAAAAACAAAAAAAAAAGATAATTTTGGGGGAAAAAACAAAAAAAATAAAGAAAAAAACATGTAGGGAAAGTTAAAGCTAAATTCTCAACCGACTCAATATTAAAAAAAATAAATTCAACAAATATAATTTTGAAAAAAAATATGGAGAAATATTATACCAAAACAAAAATCATGTGGAGAAAATATTGTAGCAATGTACAATTTTTTTTTTATAAAAACACTACGAAGCTAAATTCTTAACCAACTCAATATAACAAAAATAAAAAAGAATCATTTTGAAGAAAAAATCATAAAAAAAAAATGAAAAAATCATATAAGAAAACATTGTAGCAATCCATAATATTTTTTCTAAAATGATTTTTTTAGAAAAAAATCAGTAAAAATAATTTCAAAAAACAAATACAATTTTTTTTAAAAAAAGAAAAAAGTCAATAATGAGAAAATAAAAAAAAAACATATAAAAATAAAAATATTAATATGATAAAAATAAAATATTAATATTTTCTCCACACCTTATAGAGTACTGTTGATATTTCATCGTATATTGTTTGTTTAAGCAATGAAAATGCTAGCTGTATAATTAATAATCCGCTCAGCATCAGCTTTTGCTGTTCAAATAATAATCCTGCAGGCAAATTGATAGTAATGTTATTCAGTGAAGTTAAACTATACATGTTCAACCTACACACATAAGTAATCATAATTGGTGCTGTTTTTTTAATATTAATACGTAAAAGCCAATATAGACTATGGATTCAAGATAGACTCTCCCCCC
>NW_011500151.1:147353-153086 GCF_000495115.2 Populus euphratica | reverse complement strand
TTATTACAAGGATTATCCATATCTTAGCAGCACACAATAAACAAAACGAGATGCGATTGCAGTACATACCAAGTAATAATCTCGGATTGCTGGGCTCTGAAACACAAGATGATATAGGTGGAAGTACGAAAAACAAGAAGAAGAAGAAGAAACCAAACACATACACACAAAAAGGGATTATATAAAAATTTTAATTTGAAATTTTATTATTAAATATTTATTTTTATTTAATCTTCCTCTCCTTAAATAAATCTAAAATTTGACATAAATCAACAAGGAATCTTGAAAATAAAAAAAATATAATAAAAATCCTAAACAAACTAGAAGAAAAATTATAAATAAAGCTAAAAAAATATAAAAAAATTCTAACCAAATAGAGAATCAAATCATAAAACAACTAGAAAAATATAACAAATCTCAAATAGTAAATTTTAGGTATTATTAGAAGACCTTCTTGATCCTCAATTGCTGGAAAGTTTTAATCTTATAGAAAAAGAACATATAAAAATCTTTTAATAAAATTCCAGTTTGATATAGCAATCAAATTAAAAATTATGTTCATTAACATAAAATTACATATTAAAAAAAAATTACTTACATCAATCTCCTCATGTTGAAAAGAATTCATCTTCAAGATTAAATTATTGTTATCTCGATCTTGTGAATATCCATTCAAAAATCACTAGCTTTTTTTTTTATTTGTTTCAATTATATAATATTTTTAGATATCGACTTCAATCCCTTCATTTTAAAATTTATATAAGAAATAACAATTAATAATTTATTTCTTTTTCATTGACTTTTACAATAATAAATTTCAGATCTCCAACTTCATGAATATGCTTTGCATCTATATGACACTTGAATATATCTATTTTTGTGATAATAATAAACTTTTTGTAATAAAAAAAATCAACATAGCTTAAATAAATTTTTTAAAAAAATTATTGATTGCATTTCATGTTTTTTTTGTATTCAACTTCTAACTTATCAACATGGACAACATCAATGATACCATTATTATTATTATTTATGATATCATCATCAAAATAAATATCATAAATTAATAGAGAATACCAATTTACAACTCTTTCACTATAAGTATGATTACCAAAATCTCCACAATTCTTGTCTAGATTAAAAAGGTACCACCTCCTCTACTCATGCTCTTAAAATGGATTTTTAAAATTGTTCATAGATATATAATTACTGTTTTTATGATCCTTCATTCACAGGTTAATTTTACAATTTATATATACTTGTCTTCTATCATTAGCTCTTGAATATTTCTCTCTTGACGGGAACCTTCTCGTCCCCTCTTACTTCCCTCTTACCTAAATATATTCTGCTCTATGACATTTTCTAGCCATGTTTATTTAATAGCACATGACAAGCAAAACAACCTAGGATTGCAGCACACAATAAGCACAAAGAAAGACAATAAATACAAAAATATAGAGTTTTATTGATTATACATTATCATTGAGAAATTTTAATTTATAATTTTATTACTGAATTTTTTTTTTTATAACATGGTTTTTTAAAAAGGTTTACAACTTCTTAAATAAACCTAAAATTTGATATAAACTAACAAGAAAACCGGCAATTAAAAAAATAGTAAAAATCCTAAACAAAACTAGGAAAAAGCTCTAAATAAATTTGGAAATTTAATAAACTAATTCTAAATCCAATAAAGGAAAAAAATATTGAACCAACTTGGAAATTATTGGAAAGTCTTTCTAACCTCAGCAAGAAAATAATGGCTAGTACTAGAAAAAAAATTTCTTGCATCACAAGGACGATTTAACAGAGGCCGCAGCCATATTTATTCATGTTAAAGTAACGTAACTATTATAGGAAAATAATAATTTGTTTCCTTTAATTTGAGCAGGATTAGTCATGATTTCAAGATACCAGTGCTGGTTTGCTCCATTATCTGTTGGCCAAAGAATTATTTGTCGAGGGACTGTTGTTGTAGAGCTGCGCAAATCCATTACCATTTTCAGTGGGCACCATTTACAATGGCTTTATCAGAGTCCCTATATTGCCAAACTATATAACCAGACGAACTGAAGCTGCATGGAAGAACGAGAATGTCATTTCTGCCCGCACAGTACCATCTGTACAGAACCCCCATTGTTGCTCTTTTGTGTCGGTCTTGCAATCCACTGGCAGCGGCGCGAATTTGTTTACTGAAACGCAGAGATTGCTGTTGCCCCAATGATGGACAACGGGCTTTTGCCCCAACAACGGACAACGGGCTTGAATAATTTATAAAATTCGTACCTTCTCCGGAGGCATACATTCGAATTGTAGGATCGGGAAGTTTATAAAAAATATTTTAGACTTCATTGATTATTGATTATTGATATTTTATCTGAATAAAAAATATTTTCTTAATATAGATTTCATTCTTACCTCAGTATTCTAAGATTCTCGAGTCGCCGGTCCATTCTCATGCAGACAACGCGTGGAATCATGGGATAATGAAAGCAAAGTGCCCAGGGGCTAATTTTTTTAGGTTTTTATTTGAAAAAAAAAGAAGATTTCAACTAGAGCTAAATAAAAGAAATAATCTATTTGATGCAACAATGATTTTTAATCTATATTATAGTTTCTATTTGTTAAACAGATTCCATGGGATTAATAAATATATACAACTCTTAAATAAATTCCAAGAGTTCTTGTAAAACAAAACACACCTTAAATATTGCTGAGTTTTCTTTTATGTTATAAACCAAAAAAATAAAAGAATTTTACAAGTTATCCTACGTGGAAAGAATCAAGAAAGCAGTATATGTATATATTTGGGGCCAAGAGCTCTTACCAGGGTGGTTTTTTAAGATTAAAAAAAGAAGCTTCCTCTAAAGTTTTCCTCGGGATTCTCCAACAAGGACCTCAGCATAAGAATTAAAAGAAAAACTATGAATATATAATGTTGAATTCAATATCAAGTTACATATTTGCTAGTTAAATACTCTATAGTTGCTTGCTTATTTGGAAATTATGTACATGTATAGAGAACAAACGAAGAGTGGATATGGCAATGCTTGATCTCATGCCGGCATGTCAAACATTTAAAAAAGCCAATGCTTCTTTCTTGCTACTCTGGTGGGGACATCTGCAGGCATAGACAGCATCCATTAAAGCTATTAGTTTGAAAAAAATATTGCTGTGCTGAGGGTAAAACAAGCTCCGACTATTGGTCTGTCCCTCACCTCCAGTTGCATACAATGAATTGTAATGAACTTCGCTCCAAAAGCTCAGCCAAAGTTCTGGAAACAAGAGCAGTCATTATATCAGGAAGTAGAGAATAATGAAAAGATAGCTCGGCGAAATGGAGGGGGGGGGGGATTTCATTGTTAAAGACAGCTTGACTTGCTTGATAACTTAAGAATTGTTTCTGCGGTGACCAGATTTATTATAGATTTTTTCCGCAAAGAATTTTGTAGGATAGCCTACTTTGAAGAGAGGAAAAGTACAAAACAGGAAAATCAAGTATAGCCTACTTTGAAACATGTAACAGGTTATAGTGATCCATCTTTGTTAGGAAAATTCTTCTTCTCAATTCCCCATCCCTTATCCTGGTTAGCTTCAAAATTCCCACAACATTGAGAAGCAGAGGAGGTGATAATTAGGAAATAAAGTATCCAGCTTCTCTCAAGACAGGTAAAGCACGCAGACTTGCAAAGGTAGAATAATAATAAATAAGATTTGGACTTTCAATGTACTCTACAGTAATCAAATTTAACACAGAAATCCATTTAACAATAAGCATGATACACATGTTGTGATGACCTCTGGGATATGGTATAAAGATTTAGATCTACCTCTTGTGGGACTTTTGTCTTTGGGCATGATCTCGATATAGCATGTGTCCCGGAAAGACGTTACCAAACAAATTTTGGCTCCAAACTGAATTCATGCCCAAAAGAGGTCAAGGGATAACCATTGCATAACACAAGCAGATAATAGTTACAAAAAACGAAAACAATTAGGCTTCATGTATATTCTTCAGGGAAATGGATCCATTCAATAAATTAGAAAAAATCAATAAAGGAGCAAAAAGAGTTAGATTTCTGCTTACTTGATCTGCCGCTGCCTGTAGAGTTAGATGATCCCCCCACTCCCCTGGCCTAGTATCATGGAAGGTTTCACACACAAAATGAATTAGAGTGCAGCTTAATTTTTTGTAAGCAGGGTTTCCATTTTTTGCAGGAAAAAAACTAGCATGCATCACCATAGAAATCTAACTTTTTCATCTTCTTCAAATAGCTTCTGTACTTCATGGGGACATATCCCTCATATGATTTTCTGAAATGCTTTAGCTGAAAAGGAAGATAAATGAAACAATGATAAGAAAATAGTAGCATGACAAAGCAATTTCATAGAAAATATATAAACTATGTAGTCTATATAGCAGACTCATGCACAGCACCAGACACTTGGATGTATTAGAAGTTGGCCATTAGTAGCATTTTGCAACATGCATAACCTCTCCATCCCCAGGCATGATGAATTAGTAAAGTCATGTGTAGAGATGTATCAACAATACCTGCTTGACTATTTTCTTCCTCACATGTTTGTGGTAATCTGGACTGCGGAACAATTGGTCTGCTAATGCTCGAAACTGTCAAATAAATCAAACCAATGCTTTGTAAGCACTTCTGTGATGGAGTTCTCACAGTGACTTATAGGACTCAATCAGACATCCATGCTAGTACAGTTACAAATAAACAGTTCATTTGAAGAAATGAAATTGGTAATTGTAGCTACTACACCTGGCAATTCCCATCGCCCTCGATTTGCAGTTCTTCTAAACCATATGTTGTCAACCTGAAAGAAAACCAATTATTAGGATAAACAAAAGATAAACCATACTCTTTGCATATAAAAGAAACCAATGTTTTGAAATCAGATGGTAAAAACCATTTATTCAATATTTTAACAATATGCACATTAGATGCCATCAAGCCAGCATTTACAATCTTTACTTAAACAGCACAAATCAAAGTCTATACGTGGAAAAATATGCTTGCCATGCTCAAAACAAATCTACAAAAAGGATGCTAGCAACTGAAACTAAATTCATTACAGGAATGAGAAAAGGCAACCACGTAAAAATAGATAACAATTATAGGCCCGCCACATTACATAATAGCTAAAAGTGAAATGCACCAAGTGATCCAAGAATGAATACGAAGCAGTATGAAGGGTGCATCACATTACATACTAGCTAAAAGTGAAATGCGCCAAGTGGTCCAAGAATGAATAAGAAACAGTATGAAGGGTGGATGAAAAAATCACACCCTTTCAGACAGCCGCTCATGGTCTAAGGTTGCATCATTTACATCAGGTATCTCACCATTCACCCGTGGAGTGTGCTGGCAAAACATTAAATCTATGATTATTCATATGGCTTAATAAACACCAAGAAGTTATTCAACAGCAGGAGGAAATAACAAAACAAAAAAGGACAACAATTATGTGTATTTGTTTACCTCTTTACCTCTCACTGGTCAATATAGAGTATAAACTAGGTTAAAATAAATATATAACCAATCACAAGCGTTGAAGGAAGTGCCAGATATGTTGTATAATAACAGCAGTTGTTGAAGAATCCAGTGAGCACTTCCTACTCTGTTCCTCAACACACGTGCTTGTTGCAAGCTAATGTGAAGGTAAAGAGAACATGCACAAGGCAACCCTTGCTCTCAGCAAGGAACTACAGGT
>NW_011500151.1:128416-147167 GCF_000495115.2 Populus euphratica | reverse complement strand
CTTTCATCTTCTGCTAAGATGCTTGCAATGGTTTGGTCATCCTCTATGTCCGGAAAGCTGCTATTCAAACTCGAAGTCGAGCTCACACTTGCATTGCTATTGCTTTCAGTCATACTATGCCAACATCAACAAATCCAGCTAATTCTAACCTACAAAACAAGCAAAGGCGAGGCATCAAATCTGAATATCAATAGCAAATTCCAAATCTATAGATGCACAAATTTCTATAAAAGATGATGACAAACTTCAAAATTAAGAATATATGTTCCTCCGAGCAAACAGCATTCATTAATCCAAAGATTTTAACCAAACCATTCATCAATTTCACAAATTGAATACTAAAATAGCCACAGACTACTTTTCCGGCTAGTGTGCCCCCTAAGCCTTTCACCTAGCCTTCTAAATTAATCAAGGATCGCGTATCAAATTACCTTCTTTAGCTGAATCAATCTCCAAATAGAAACTAATCAAATCATTCTTCCCTTCCAATTTTCTCAGCAACCAAACATAGCAAAAAAATCAAACAAGAAAAACTCTAGACAACCAATTCAACAGCAAGAGAAATTCAAAAGCTCACACGAACCAGCCAAGAACAAACCTGAAACTCGAAACTTGAGGAAAGAACAAAGAAAACCCAGTATAAAACTTGAACTTTACCAGCTGATAAAACAGTTGAAATGAAAAGATTCAATTTTTTTAGTGAGTTTCAATCTTAGATGTTTCTTTTCAATTCCCAGAAACCAAACAAGCCAAAAAAAAAAAAATGAACCCAGTTGAATAAATGACATGAAAGGTCAAACTATATAATAGACATAAAGAAAAAGGCAATACTTTATTAGACAAAGGGAAAAGAGAAAGAATAATAAGTTACCAAGATATGAAACGGTGAAGAAGAAGGTTTTTGCTTGTGTTGGTGATAGACTCCAAGCCTTCAACTATTCTTTAGACAGATAAATATATTTATAGATAGATTACTAGATAAACGAGTCTTCTACTCAACGTTCTTCTCTTTTTCCCGACAAGAAACCAACACTTAGAAGGTAGTGTTCGATAGGTGTTACGAGTTGTATTTTATTTTAAAATATATTAAAAAAATATTTTTTTATTTTAAAATATTATTTTATCAAAATAATCTAAAAATACTAAAAAAAATCAATAAACTTATTAAAAAAACAAAAATGACAGAATAGGAAAATGCTGTAGGCAGATATTTTCACTGGCTTTTTTAATGTGTTCTGACTTGGAATACCAATGTCGTAAGTAACAAACAGTCCCTGGATCATGATCTTTTCTAAACAAAAAATAAAAAGAAGATGAAAAGTCTCTAGATCATTATTTATAAACCAATAACATTTTGACAATTGTAGCATGGATAACCAGAATTTTAAATTAAAAAATTCAAATAAAAATATATTTTTTAACTATCAGATGAATACTTTAAAGTTTATAATAAATATAATGATAATAGAATAAAAGAAAAGGAAACTTTATTAAAATGGTGTAGAAGGGAAGATAGGAAATAGGTATTTGATTCACTAGTGCATGAAATACTAGTGCAATGCTTACTCAAAAATCCATATGTTGACTGTTGTTGATTCACCTTTGAATCCTTGGATTCACTATTGAAGGATTAATTTAACTGGTAAATTGGTTAATAATTATGCTCTTCACATTATCATTTATATTAAAATATTAATCGGATGTAAAAAAACATTTTTATTAATGTATCAATACGAGTATAGCTAGATGGTCTATCTAATATTCATTGATTTTATCTTGGTATTTAAAAAACTACCTGAAGTTACTAATTTTTATTAAAAAAAAAGTTTAAAAAATCAAATTTATTGGAGTTTGATTTTAAATGGTAAATTGATAAATCAGCATGCCTCGAAACTAGATGTTTTCTGTCTTAATTTTCTGGCACTCGAGTTTCAATGCTAGGTCAAATAAATATATAGAGGGAGGGATTGGAGAGGATTGTCAACTAAGCATGCTGTGCCCATAACATGTGTTTATTTATGCTCTGTGATGCCCTAAATTCATGGACATTCTTTCCCTGCAAAATTAAACAAAGTCAAAGAAAAACCGAAAAAAGAATAAAGTCATGAGAATTTGGGTGATGGATGACTCTTTAGCTGAGTATTTTAGTGTAGCCGCACCAGGACTTTTGATTATTTGATTAAATCTTTTAAAATCATTAAACAATTGGGTTAATCCCTGTTAGCGGAGCTAATCGTCTCAAACACGAAACATTTGTTAAAAAATAAAGTTCATTGAATGACCCATTGATTGATTTTTTTTTAATATCATAAAAACGTTTCTGGACGCAATTAATCATAGGTGGATGGACATTATCAAAAAAATAAAATAAAAAACTGTCAACTCAAAATTCTTGGTCAAACATACACATACATGTGAGTTTGAAAAATACAAATGTTAGGATTTAGGATTTAAGCAAGAGGAGTGTCTTCTCCCACTAGTTGATTTATTACCACTTGATTATCATCAGTTAATCCACTAATTCAAAATTCAATAATTTTTAATCAAATGGTTAGATTGAATTACAAAATAGCTTTAATAAAAGAAAAAATCAAGAGAATAAGAACTAAATTAAAAAAAAAAAATTGATCTTCAACAAATGAGCAAGGAAAAACATTAAATATTAAAAAAATAAGGACCTTAATGATAAACAAAATATTTGAGAAATTGTAATGGAAGGACTAAATTGAAAAGAAAAATATTTCTATAAAAAAAATAAGAAATTAAAAGAATGAGGATTGAAATTAGGAACAAACCAAATTGATAAATTGTAATTGAAGGACTAAATTAAAAAAAACTTCTATAAAAAAAATAAGAAAAAAATAAGAAATTAAAATAATGAAGAGTAAAATTAAAAACAAAACAAAATGATAAATTATAATTAAAGGAATAAATTGAAGAAAAAAATACTTTTTTAGAAGGAATAAGAATGAAATAAGAAATTAAAATAATGAGGTATAAAACTATAAAAAGAAATAAGAATGAAATCAAGAATAAAAAAAAAGATGACTGAAATTAAAAATAAAACATATGAGAAAGTGTAATCGAAAAAATAAATTGCAAAATAAAAAAAAACATTTATAAAAAAAATAAGAACAAAATAAAAAATTAAAAGAATGAAAACTGAAATTGAAAAACAAAAAACAAAGAGGATAAATATATACTTTATTTGTCAAAAGAGAAAAAATTAAAAAATAAAAATAAAAATGATCGTTGGTTAAAATCTAATCATCATAAGCCCACATGCTTCATCTTGAATGAAAAACAATACAGTTGTGCATCTAAAAAGACTATAAAAAACTGAATTAGATCTGAATAATACAAACGTCACTTACTCACTTACACATTATCAATATGTGCTAGTAATTCTTTGATTTAAATATTTAAAAGTAAATATAAAAAATATCAAAACATCCCTTGTGACTTTGCTAATCAAACAAAATACTTGTGTAAAATTATAAAAATACCCTTAAATGCAATGCTATTTTTTATTTAATTCAAAATTAAATTCATAATTGTATTGTACACAAACAATGAAAAAATAAAAACCTTATCAGTGCCCCAATAATTTTTTGACCTTAAAGGCAAAAAAATATATTTATTTTGAAGAAACTTATAAGAAGTAAATAAAATCCTTAGTCATCCATTTTAAATTTCATTGATTTTAGAGATAAAAAAGCCTTTTTATTGTTTTTTAAACAAAAGCATACATCCCCATACAATTTTTTAATAACCAATAAAATAAAATAAAATAACAAACCCAGCGAGGAGTCCTAATTTTCCCCACACACAATAGTAAATAACTAATTAAACTGTAGCAATTTATAGTAAATTATTTTATTGCTACAATAAAAACACCATAAGATTTAGAGTATTTGTTAATATCACAAGACGAATGAGTCTAAAGACACGTAGTCAAACTGACCCCTGGCTCATGTAGCACGTGTGGTCCATCAAAAGTAATGGAAACCTAAAATGGGAATGCAAGGTGGCTGGGCATATGGGCGCCCGCAGTATATTTATTATCAAGGCGTGGCCGGTGTGACTACATGTGACTATAAATGTCAAATTCCATGCCTTTTTTGTCTTTCTACTGCTACAGGAGAGGGTATGCTACCTTATAACGTGGCGGTGAACACTTTTTAGTTGTCTCCCCTTTGCTTTATGACGAGTGTGTATTCTCTTCTAGAAACTTCACTTTCCTTTGGATTATTATTCTCTCCGTTACTCCTTTTTAGAATGTCAACAGGAATGAAGATCTAATTGACATTGAGTCGGGTCTGGATAATTTTATTTTTCTATCTTGATTTGGATTTAATCTTAAATATTATTTTTTAATATATTCTCTAGGTAAAAATTAGTAAAATTTAAATTTATAATTATTTAATCAGTAAAATTCTAATATTATATTAAAAAATTCTTTCAAATCTTAAATTTAAATAGTTAAATAAAACCTTAAAATATAATTTATATTATTCTCTAACAAAATCTAAAATACTCAAATTATATCACCACTCAAATTATATCACCACTAATATTATTACTTAATTATTAGCATTAGAGTATTGACTCATGTTGCACAATTGGTCGAGTCAAATTTAATGTGAAAAAATATTCAGATGTTACTAAATTTTTTTTAGTGAAAAAAATTAAATCATATGAAGATTGACTTAATATAACCTGGTTGATTGTGTTTTCAAAAGCAACTATTAAACTTGAAAAAAAATATTTTGATTGAAAAAATTAAGATGATATTTTTTTAATATTAAGATAACAACATATTTGATTAATTTGGATCAGCTCAAGTTAACTTATTAAATTCACAACCCAAATTAAAAGACAATGATAATCCCATATAGAAAGCAAATCAAAATAAATTATAAAAATCAATTCTCAATTAACCTAATATTGAATGATGAAATTAAAAAAAAAATCAAGTTACCTTGTCAAACTCACAACCCGGGTTATAAAACTGAGATAACTTCATGAAAAGTAAATAGAAACAAATTATACATTTTAATCCTCAATCAATCTAATATTAAAAAATAAAATTTAAAAAATAAATTAATTAAAAAGTATTAAAAAGTATCCTAATCAATCTATCAAATTCATAATATAGGTCATCAGATTGAGATAATATCATGGAAAAAATAAAAATAAAAATAAATTAATTTAACTTAAGTTAATCTACCAAACCTCATGAAAAGAAAAACAAATATAAAGCTCAATGGTCTCTGTAGGATCTAGGGTTGAATGATGATATTTGTAAGGAATTTAATTAAAAAATAATGTAAAAATAAATTAAATCAATTCAGGCTAACCAATTAAGCATTATCTCTGATTCATGAGACCACAATTACCTAATAAAAACCAAGTTAAAATAAATTATGAAGTCTAATTTTCAATAATACACTATTAAATAATAAAATGTAGAAAAAAAAGGTCAATTAAATAAAAAAATTAAATCAACTGGATTAACCCATCAAACATGCAATACGACTTATGAGATGAAAATAACTAATAAAAAGCAAAGTTGTTGTTGAAAGATCAGTGACTTAGGTCACAAGATTGAAATAACCTCTTAGAAATATATATATAAAAAACTCCATTTAACTGGAGTTAAATTACCAAAACTTGTGACCTTGATCATGAGACCAAGATATCCTCATAGAAATCAATTCAAAACAGATTATAAAACTTAATCCTCAATTAATCCAATGTTAAAAGATGAGATTAAAATAATAATTAAAAAAACACAAAAAACAACTCATACCAATTTAAATTAACCCGTTAAACATTATTCTCGAGTCATGAGACCGAAATAACATAATCAAATATAAACAAAATAAATTAGGTAGTTTAATTCTCAATCAACCAAATATTAAACAATAAAATTAATAAAATAATTAATTAATAAAAAACCCTTAGTTAACTATGTTAACCTTCTAAATACGTATACTACGAAAGTGTGATAACTCAATAAAAAAATAAATTTATTATTTAAATATAAAATTAAAGAAAAATAACATTGATTTTTTTAAAAAAAAAGAGAAGCAAAGTACAACTTAAAATAAAGTGTTTTATAAAGGAGGGACAATAAATAGTTTATAATTAAATTTTTTTTTTATTAACGTGGATGTCCGGGCCAGCTTACGTGCACCATGTTTAATTCTCAATCAACCAAATATTAAACAATAAAATTAATAAAATAATTAATTAATAAAAAACCCTTAGTTAACTATGTTAACCTTCTAAATACGTATACTACGAAAGTGTGATAACTCAATAAAAAAATAAATTTATTATTTAAATATAAAATTAAAGAAAAATAACATTGATTTTTTAAAAAAAAAAAAGAGAAGCAAAGTACTACTTAAAATAAAGTGTTTTATAAAGGAGGGACAATAAATAGTTTATAATTAATTACTTGAATGGTAAAGGAATGTTCATGGCCTGCCTACATGGGCATCTTATTTATTTCTGGAAGCTCTTTTGGCTAGGCTAAGATTTGGGTGGCCTTACTAGACTTTGGTTCACATTGCTAAATTCATTGTAAATCTAGCTTTGGCCCATCCTTGTTTCCATTAATGAAATGATCTCTTCTAACATTAGAAAAACCATCTCTTTGATATAGCAGTTCCATCACTGTTTTGCTAGTTTTTGAAAAAATAAATAAATTATTTTTTTAGTTTTTTGAATTGAATTGATATGAAAAATGAATTTAGAAAAATAATATATATATATATATATTAATATATTTTCTAGTAAAAAAATATTTAAAAATTGATTTCTACCACTATCCCAAATATCACTGAAAACATGTACGAAATCTTGTACGTCTTATAAGCTAAAGGCCATAGGAAGGTTTGTTCTCCTATTAGGTTTAGATGGTGGAATCATTATACATGAAAAAAAACACTTAAATGCACCATATTGGTATAAAGGATTCTTTTAAAATTATTTTTCAATAAAAAAACTTAATTTTAATTAAAAAAATACCAACTTAAAAACACTTGTAATATATATATATATATATATATATATATAAACACCTTGATTTTTATAACATTAATCTTGGTTATTAAACTTAATATGATTTAATATTTTAACCTATCGGTCAGTTAACTCAATTCCTAATTTAAACTTTTAAAAAATTAATTTGAAATAAATATAATTTGACCCGGTAGCCTATAATATGATTCATTTAATTAAAATTTAATTTGATTTTTAAAAAATCAATATAAATTTAATTTTTTTAAAAAATATTATTTTTAATTAATTTAAATTACTCAAACCAATTTATGAGCTGAATTAAGTTTAATATATCAAAGGACTCAATACTATATTAAAAAATTATATATTATATATATTTTTATTTTTTAAATTATTTAATAATAACAAGGATCTATTTGATTTAATATTAACAAATAATGAAGTTCTGAGCTTACCTTTTAAAAATCACTAATTTAAATTTCAGAGATAGTTTACTGAAACGTACATAATAATTTACACCATCTCGCATGATAAATCCCATTCGTAGAACAATCCCGAATCTTCCAGGTTTCGGTGAGTCAACAATGATGATAAACATGATAAGCGTGTCAAGACAAGATCTTTCCGGCTGACTAGGACTTTTGCCGACCGCTTCTCCTCCTCGTCTATTGTCAAGACATGGACACATTTAAATTTCAGAGATAGTTTACTGAAACGTACATAATAATTTACACCATCTCGCATGATAAATCCCATTCGTAGAACAATCCCGAATCTTCCAGGTTTCGGTGAGTCAACAATGATGATAAACATGATAAGCGTGTCAAGACAAGATCTTTCCGGCTGACTAGGACTTTTGCCGACCGCTTCTCCTCCTCGTCTATTGTCAAGATATGGACACAAGAACCACATATGACGTCATTCTGACATAAATATTACAAAAACGTTTCTTCATATATTTTCATACAACTTTAAAATAGTAAAACCTAAACAAATAACGTAAATAAGAGTGTAATTTTACATGGATCGGGATTGATTATTGATATTTTATTAATTATTTTTTAAAGTTAATTTAAATAAATAAAAAGGATAAAAAATCATAAATGAAAATATTTTTTTTTATTTTTGATGGGTCATGTATTTTATATTTTTTCCTCTCTTTATATCTGTTTTTTTTAAATGAATTCAAAAAAATAACTAATAGATTACTCACCAATTACTATAAAAAATTTATAAGTTATAAATCAACCATTTATATTAAATAATATAATAAATATAAATTTTTAAAACATTTATTACCAACTAAAGATTCATTAAATCAAAATAAATAAAAAATAACCCAGTTAAAAGGCAGGTGTCTAATCTCTTTTTAAAGATGTAAAATTAAACCAATCAATTTAGTTTGATTTTGTTTGTTTTAATTTTAGATTTTAAAAAGAAATAATCTATCTAGATTTTTTAATCTAAAATATCAAATTGTTTTAACCGGCACCCGCCCCTAATCTTATTGCATTGAACTATCATTAGTTATTTACTAAAAAATAAAATTTCATAATCTTTATTTTTCTTGAAAGGAAGATAATAATAATAAAGATTTATCAAGATTTATCTTAATATAATAATTTAAATTATTAAATAAAATTTTAGGATATAATTTATATTATTATATAATATATTTCTTTAAGCGAAAGCCTTTCGAGCTTGAAATTTATATAAATTTATATTATTTTAGATTAAATTTTTATCAAATAAATAAGAATGATAAGATTTAAATTTATGACCGCTTGGTTATTAAAATTTTAATACTATATTTAAAAACTATCGTAATTTAAAATTTAAAATTTTTAAATAAATTTTTAATATGTAATTTATATTATTTAAAAAAAAAACAAAGAAGGAAAGCAACATGTCATTCCAAATCTTTAATTATTTTACAGATATTTCTTAACATTTTAACACTATACTGGACGAGCTCTTATCGGCCATGTGAAGGTTGGAAGAAGAAACAAAATTTTGTTCATGAATCAAAATCAAGACACAAATATAAAAAGCATAGTAAAGATTGACATCAATCAAAGACCTGCCTTCGAGGGGAATCTATTCGTCCAGCCTATGTCTTGAGTAATAAATTCATCGCTTCCCAACGCGTTTGCGACCGCCCTCGCTTGTCACCCCTGGCAAGCAAACGCCTCCATCCATCTCTATATAAAGATAGCGATAATTTATTTTAGCATAGCATCTTCTCCGCCTTCATCAACTACCACAACCGAACTTCTCGCGTCCTTATCTCCATTCTTTCCATAGCTCTCGTTTGTTTGTGCTTCTTCAACCATGAGTCAGAATCAAGCTACAGGTAATCCTTGATCTTTTTCCTGGTGTGATTGGTTATGGTCTTTTGGACGTTGAACTGTTTGATCTTGAAACACTTTGTTATATTGATGCAAAAGTTCCTCCATCTTTTTTGTTTCCCTTTTCAAAAATCAAAAGCTCTGCGCATATTCCCAATCTATTCAAATCTGTTTTTTTCTTTGGTTTTTTCATAAAACAGTCAAGATCAACATCTAATTGCTTTAATTAGTGGCTTCACTAAGAAATTAACCCTTGTTCTTTGAGTCAAGGGTTAACATCATGGAAGCTTGGTAATTGAGTAATTGATAACAAATTGAGTAATTAATCACAAATTTGGTATCTGTTAACTCTCCCCTTGTCATAATTTGTAGTGATCAACACGATTATCTGCAGAGTTAAAGGGCTTTACGTAATTTATTTATTTATTTTCTCTACTGGAATCTGCGTATGCTAATTTAGGTGGGCTTTGAAATCTTGCAGTGGCATATCCTCCCCCACCAACATCAACTTATCCTAGTGCATATTCAGGCCCACCACCAGCTGGCTATCCTACCATGGATGGTCAATCCGACCAGCAAAATCCTATTCCTGTGAAGACGAAATCCAGGGGTGATGGCTTCTGGAAGGGATGGTAAGCCCACTTGTCTTGATCTTTCTCTAGTATATTCATTTCTTGAATTACATTGATCCTGCTGAAAACTCTCGATTAAAACTTTGATTACAGAAAAATTATAATTTATAGTTTTTTAAAATAATTTTTCTTTCAAATCATAACCGCAAAGGCCCACGTCTACACGCAGTTCAAAGCTGGCGATGTCAAAAACACGTTGTGTTTTGAATGTTCTAATTCTTGGCTCTTTCATCTTGCAGTTGTGCTGCCCTGTGTTGCTGTTGTGTCTTGGACGCTTGCTTTTGAGGAACGTTGCTTTATTTGTGCTTTGTACCTTCCTTAGATGTGCTTTTCTGGATTACATTGTAATAGAATGGGACCGTGCAGATTGATTTTATTTGCCACTTTGATGCAATAAATTATTTATGTACAATGATTTGATTTGTTGTCTGCCTTCCATTTCACTTCGCTTGCCGATATGTAGATCATGTAAAATGCTCAATATATTTGTTTATGGATTAGTGACAACAATCTATATAGTTGTGGATTTTTCATAAGTGAACCATTCAGAATGCCCAGCATATTTGTTCATGGATAAATGAGATGAAGTTAACACCCTCATTTTCATCTATCTAAAAGTTTAAGGAGTTTAAGTTATCAAGTGAAATTATATAATTTAACTTGTATTATTTATTAATAAATCATTTTGAATAAAAAATTTTTAAACTTGAAATTTTTACAAACATATATTATCTTGTATTATTAATTAATTGTAACTAAGAGAGAGAATGAAAATAATAAGATTTGAACTCATAACTGTTTAATAAATAAAAAACTTATATTAAAAAATTATCTTAACTTACAAATTTAAGTTATTAGATGAGATTCTCAAATCTTATTTATATTAAACTCTGACAACACAAACAACCTAACAAGAAAAAGCTTATAAATTTTGATATAATTATTGAATCAAACTCAAATTTTATCATATATTAATATTGATTTTTGATCTATTTAAAAAATAAGAAAATTTTTAAAGAGATGAATTACATTGAAAAAAAATATTCAAATTCAATCAATTTTATTCATTTTTCAATTGATATTTTTCTAATGTTGTTCATGTCTACATTAAAATCATAATCAGATATAATTTAAGAGTGGAAAGCACGTGTTACATATGCACTACTTCATTTAACATTTATTTAATCAAACCTAACATTGTTTGGGAGGTTTTTGGAAGAAATAAAGATATTATTTTAATAAAAAATATATAATTGATTTAAAATAAAACCAGGCACATGACAGATTTCTAGTTGACTTATGAGGGGTAATAAATTTGCCATCAATATACACTTATACAGTGAACAACTAAACGAAGCCCGGCCCAGTTTGTAATTGAAAAATACAGCCCACACGCAGATGTAGCTAAAGCTAGGGTTTCCATTTCTCTATAAACACACACCGCCCTCTCTCCATCTCTAGGGTTTAGAACAGCCACAGAAAGTAAAGAGGGGAGAAACCCTAAGCCGCAGCGACAATGGTGAAGTTTCTGAAACCCAACAAGGCCGTCATAGTCCTCCAAGGCCGGTATGCTGGTCGCAAGGCAGTGATCGTCAAGCACTTCGATGATGGAACCAGAGACCGCCCCTATGGTCATTGCTTGGTCGCAGGGATCAAGAAGTACCCAAGCAAGGTTATAAAGAAAGACTCGGCCAAGAAAACAGCAAAGAAATCGAGGGTCAAGTGTTTTGTTAAGGTTGTTAACTATCAGCACCTGATGCCTACTAGGTATACTTTGGATGTGGATTTGAAGGACCTTGTTACTCCTGATTGCTTGGCAACTAAGGATAAGAAAGTCGCGGCTTGTAAGGAAACAAAGACAAGGTTCGAGGAGAGGTTCAAGACTGGGAAGAACCGATGGTTTTTCACCAAGCTGAGGTTTTGAAGGAAGGAAAATGGTGCCGGCTCTAAGGTTTTGTTTGGTTCTAATGTGTTATTTTTAGACATTTTTTAAGGAGCATTGTTAAGGTTTTGTAGCTTTTTATGGTGCTAGTTTGGATCTGCTTGCATTTAGTTAATTTTGGAATTATTAATATAAATTGCACTCTTAATGTCTGGTGTTTGATTGTCTGTTCATGTGATGATTTTTTGATGTTAGCTTTACGGGCTTTATTTGATTTGGTGGCATGATGTTTTTGGTTTCGGTTTATTGCAAATCTACCTGCGAATGTGTTAGTGTGTTCTTCCCTTGATTGACTTTAGAAGGGGTTCTGATTTATTGTAAGTCTGCGTGCTTGCTTCTGCTTTGGTAAAATTGAAATGTGGTGCCTTCAGTCTCAAGGGATTGCTTGCAGGGGTGATTAGGTTTTGGATTTATGATTTGTTAATGAAATTAGATGTCTTGAGCTATTGTTGATGGCCTTTTATTGATGAAATTGAAATGTGGTGCCTTTTGTTTAATGATTTATGATCTGTTAATGTCTAAATTGCCTGTTAGAGAGTTGATATCTGCCATTCTTTGGGTTGTGTTGGGAAGTTTTAAGCTGGTGCCTCATCTTCTATACGTTTTGAATGAAATGGAAAAAACTTTGGAGATCGATCTTGCTTGACTTTACTCTTTACTTTTCACATATTTTAATTTTAGATAGGCTGCCATGCTGCTTGGCGATATGCTTATTCCTAAATTTATGTATTTTCCAGTAAAAACTTACTTTGAAAAGCATCAATTCTTAGCAATTGCTTGATGCAAGGTTAAGAAAGAATGGAGAAGAAGAGAGAACAACATATAGTCCGCAAATTTTATCAATTCTCTTGCTACCTTCAAAGTCGCGTACAATTCTCTCTCTATATTCTTAGCGGGGTGTTTGAAATTACAATAGAAATTAAAAAAATATATATATTAAAAAAATATTTTTTATTTTATAAAATTTATTTTTAATATAATCAATTTATTCACATTCTTCGTGGTTCCATCAATGTCTGTATCTTAATAGTCAAACAAGCTCTTCCAACAATCTTGTTTAATTGAACTGTGCTAGTTTCTCCCTTCCATTGTTGACTGCATGTCCTTCCACGCCGAGGCAGGTCTTCCAAAGTGACTGATTTTCGGTCTCGCATGTAACTTTTACGCTGATAAGATGAATTGATATTTTGATTTGCTGTATGGAAATGCTTGCTGATTAGGAACATGAAAAAACAAGGGTCTTGCGGTAATGTCAACTTTAGAGTTGGATTCGTACCCTTAAAAAAAAAAAAAAACTTTAGAGTCATACTAGATTGGTAACCCTGTTACATTACAGGCTAAATCTTTTTTTTTTTCAATGTGAAAAAAAGTTAAACTAAATTCTATTTTCAATGTGAAAAAAAAGCTTAGGTGATTGTGAACAAATACAATCACAAAAGAGTTGTGTTGTTTGTTTTATTGGATTCAATAATTTTGGTTAATTATGAGAAAAAAAACAATAACAAATAAATTAAAAAAATAGATCGAGTTAAACTATAAAACCCAATGTATTTTATATGAAATTGAAATAACTTTATAAAAAAATTAATTGTAAAAAAAATCTAAACTAACATAAATATTACATTACAGGCTAAATCTTTTTTTTTTTTCAAATCTAAACTAACATAAATGAATTTTTTAATCTCATGATTTAAATTTTCAAATTGAAATTCTCATAAAAATAAATCTACAAAAATCAAGAAATTAAAATCTTAAATAATTAAAAGGAAAAGGAAAATTCCAATAAAAAAGGATATTTTTTTTAAAAAAAATCAAACATAACATAAAAATAAAATAAAACATTGAAAAATATAATTGAAAAATAATTCAATCTACAAAATCATTTAAAAATAAAAAAATCATAGTCAAAAGGATAAAATCAAATCTTACAAGTAAAAAATAAAATCAGAGAATTTGAAAGAAAACTCAAATTTTATAAATTATTTAAAATAAATAAATAAATTAAAAAAATATAAACCAAATATATATAAAACAAATCAAATAGTTACTTTAAAAATATATGGGAGTAAGCACGTGGATCAAAGAGAGAAACAAATGGAGAAAAAAGATTGATGACTCAAAAACATGCATCACTCAAAAATGAACAATAAACAATATTTTTATATATGCTAAAATACTATATTGCCACTAATCAAACTTGATAATAGTGAAAAAATCACTAAATCCAAGTCAAAAATAATTTGAATTCAAGTACAATGCAGTTGTTTTATTGTACTTTTAAAATGAAAAGGATTATTAAAAATAAAAACCCACCTCGACAGTTTATTACGTTTTGCTTCAAATGGTATGTTAGTTATTATACTGTAAAAATCAAAAGACTGCCAACAGCTTGATATATATATTATTTCAATTAACAATGTATATCAGTCTAGAGTTTTTCTTTTTTAAAAAAAAAAAACTAGTAAAATAACTACCCTTTAGTTTCTTCTAATAATTACGTGAACTTGACATGATGGATTGTTTTGCTCGCCCAGGATCTTGAGGATCACAGTTCGACAACTTCCATAATTTGTAACGATTATTATGACAATTAACAGCTCTTTCTGTATGTATCAAGGTGACGTTCAAGCGGTAAGAACTTGGCCTACTAAGACATGGACAGGTTTTAGGATAAAACTGTTTACTCTTAGTTCTGACTTTCTGCTGGGAGCCTTTTTCTTTGAAAATAGGATTGGTTCTTGGTTGTGTTTGATTATTGCCTGCGGACAAAACAACAAAGACAGCACAGATAAAAAGAACTTGTTTTTGAATACTCATTGTCTTAAACAGAGATCTTTTCTACAGCTATAACAAAGTTTAATTTTGTATGTTTCTGTATCTTTTTGATCGAATATGTTTATATCTTTACTGTTTTTATTTTTTTATCCTTAAGTATTATTTTAAATTCTATTTTGCTTATGTAAATATCACTTAACAAACAGAGGGAAGTTGGAGCAGCCATCCCATAGGGTTTCTTTAATTAATCTGTGTTGTTTTTCAACGGTAGCTTTTCAATGTTAGAAATATTTTACTTGCAGAAGTGCCCTTTGTGTTTCTTACCTGCAGATAAAATTCATAGATTGTGATTACTTTCATATTCTCAGAACTAATTCCTAAAACAGTAATAATTTTCTTAAACCACAGTTGTCTGAACCGTCCAAAGCTCTGATTACAGGTTCGTTGAGTTATTCTATCCATCAGCTGGCAAACTTATATCTATTCTAACTGGTCAGCCAGAGCTCCGGTTGGTCAGCCAAGTCTCCGGCCAGTTAATTTTCAAACCAAGTGAAAAAAACTTAATTTGAATCAAGCTACGGTCAATGGTCATGGTCGGCAAGTGGTCAGGGAACCCAAGTTTAATAACTATGCATCAGACTAAATAATATCCCAGTGTCCCAAATTCATGTATATAAATCCCAAGAGAATTGATTTCAATGGTCCCTTGCTCTAATGAAGAAAAACAGAGACTCAATAATTGATAATAATAAATACTGGGTTTCTGCAGCAATGTAAGTTTTCCTGTCTTGAGAATCAACATTCATCTGATATTTCTACTTCATGGGCCTGGTGAAACTCAAGTAGGGCTTGTACTTTCCCTGACATAATGCTTTCATTCTGAACAGGACTGAACACAACTCGGTAGCCACTTTGCCATTGCCTGTTCTTGTTTTTCTTCGCTGCAGTTTTATTTTCCAATGTTAGAACTTTCAGTTTTATTATTATGGTTACAGCAGTTAAAAAAAACAGGGATTTTTAAATGTAAACATGGAATTGGATGGTGGACCAACCCTTGAGCTGGTGACAACAAACAAACAAACTGGACCTTGTCCTAGTTATCATGGAACCGAATCTAATCATGTATAGATTCTCAGAAAGTCTAGCGATTTTTAAAATTAACCCTTGTTCTTCGAGTCAGAGTAACATCATGCAAGCTTGGTAATTGAGTAATTAATCACAAATTTGGTATCTGTTAATTCTCCCCTGGTCATAATTTGTAGTGATCGACAAGATTGTTTGTAGAGTCAAAGAGCTTACGTAATTTATTTTATTTTTTCTCTGTTGGAGTTTGCGTATGCTAATTTCGGTGGCTTTGAAATCTTGCAGCGGCGTATCCTTATCCTACTGAATTTACACCCCAACCAGCTGCCTGTGATCCAAACATGGATGATCAATCCTCCCAGCAAAATCCTATTCCTGTGAAGACTAAATCCACGGGATGGTAAGCCCACTTGTCTTGATCTATCTCTAGAGGGATTAGTCAGCATAATTAATCTTTACATTTGAGTGTAAAATGAATTATATATTGTCAGGAAATGTGGCCAAATAAATATTTAGTGTTGATTTTTATTGTGTATTTGATCTTTCTTTTCTTTTCTTTTTTTTCCGGTGAAGATCACGTGTAATGGTTTGTCTAGTACCGTGGATGCGATTAAAACCGTGTTACGCCTGAGTCATAGTTTTTTTAAATATTTGTTTAATTAATATATAGTTATTTGTGGATTTTTCATAAGTGAACCATGCAGAATGCCTAGCATATTTGTTCATGCATAAATGAGATAAAGTTGAGTTCAAAACAATATTCAAAGAATCGTCTTTAAGTAAAACTTTGTTAAGTGAAGTTCCATGAGTAATTATTCTCTAGGATTCAAAACTTTCATAAATATATATTATCTTATGCTATTAATTAATTTTAACTAAAAAAATAATAATAATAAAATTCAAATTTATAATCATTTAATCAATAAAGATATCATATTAAAAAATCATCTCAACTCACAAATTTATACTATTAGATGAAGTTTCTAATACTTATTTTATATTAATCTTTAACGACTTGAATAACCTAACAATAAAAAATTAGATTTTAATTTTACAACATGATTTTATAAATTCAGTTCTATAAAAATGAGTTCATTATAACCGGTCAAGTCCCGGAAGAACTTAAGTTAGGCTTTAAAGGTGCTGTTTCAATCAATTTTATTATTATTATTTTGATTTAATTTTAGATTTTATGTTGTCTTTTTTGTTATACTTGTTAAGATTGGTTTTTGGTAATTTTAAGAAATTATAAATCTCTTTTTTAAAGAGAAGAACTACATTAGAAAAAAAATTTAAATTCAATCAATTCTATCCACTTTTCAATTGATATATTTTTTATGTTGTTCATGTCTACATTAAAATCCTAATTAAACATCTTTCAAGAGTGTAAAGCACGATACCTATGAACTACTTCATTTTAATATTCATTCTATTCAACCTAAAATTATTTGAGAGGTTTTTAAATTAAAAAAAATATTATTATTTTAGTAAAAAAATAATTGATTTAAATTAAGACCTGGCCCATACTAAATTTCTAGTCAACTCGAGTCCGGTAATAAATCTATCCATCAATATACATGTACTATACACTTACATGGTGAATAACTAAATGAAGCCCGGCCCAATTTATTATTAAAAAATACAAGCCACATGCAGATGTAGCTAATAAAATTTTAAAAATTAATTGTAAAAAAAACCTAAAATTCTGAGAATAAAATTATTTTATAAAAAATAAATCTAAATAAATCATGAAATTAAAATCTCAAATAATAAAATCTTAAGGGATTGAATTGCAAAGAGAAGTTACAATTAAAACTGATATGAAAATAAAATAAAATAAAACATTGAAATACACAATTAAAAAGTAATTTAATAAAGAGAATGACCAAATCTTGCAAGTAAGAAAAAATAAGAATTTACAAGAAAATTTAAATTATTTAAAAATAAAATAAATATAAATATAAATCAAATGAAAAAAAATAAATCAAAAAGGCTACTTTAAAAATATTGAGTATGCATCAACTGGAGAAAAGAGAATGACGGAAAATGATTGATGGCACAAAACATGAGATTTGCCGATTGGATGCACCCACCGTCCAGGAATGAAAAGCCACAGCAAAAGCTGATGTTTGGTCATCAGATGACATCATATGCGGAGCTCATAAGGCACGGGCACACCCCCACTCTTCCCCATGACTCATTTTAAAATTAAAAAAACAGTTTATTATTTTTCATCTTAAACTATATGTTTATTATTTTATTGTGAAGAAGAAGAAAACCGCTAACCTGAGGATCACAGGGCGACAGCTTCTATAATTTGTAACGATTATTGTGATAATTAACAGCTCTTTCTATTTGTATAAGTTGTGATAACATAGCTTAAATATATACTTGGCGGAGCTCATAAGGCACGGGCACACCCCCCACTTTTCCCCATGACTCATTTTAAAATTAAAATTAAAAAAAAAACTGAAAAAACCCTAGCTGACAGTTTATTATTTTTCATCTTAAACTATATGTTTATTATTTTATTGTGAAGAAGAAGAAAACCGCTATCCTGAGGATCACAGGGCGACAGCTTCTATAATTTGTAACGATTATTGTGATAATTAACAGCTCTTTCTATTTGTATAAGTTGTGATAAGCTTGTTTTTGAAAAATAATTTTTGAAAAATTACTTTTAAATTTTTTTTAAATTTATTTGATATTAGAAAAGTTGGTCAACAGAAAACATTTTCTGGTCAATAAAAAACATTTATTTATATACCGTCTTAATAAGCTGATTATAATCTTGGTCGTTATGGATGTATTCTCTCTGTTTTTTAATACATATATATGAATGTTGCCCGTACACCTTTTTAGCTGTGTTTGTTTTTCGAAAAGTAATTTTCAGGAAAACATTTTCCAAACTTTCTTGTGTTTGTTTGTTGTTAGGAAGT